>NC_080670.1:102429477-102645075 GCF_030247195.1 Topomyia yanbarensis | reverse complement strand
TTCTTCGCTTCTCTTCGCTTCTCTTCGCTTCTCTTCGCTTCTCTTCGCTTCTCTTCGCTTCTCTTCGCTTCTCTTCGCTTCTCTTCGCTTCTCTTCGCTTCTCTTCGCTTCTCTTCGCTTCTCTTCGCTTCTCTTCGCTTCTCTTCGCTTCTCTTCGCTTCTCTTCGCTTCTCTTCGCTTCTCTTCGCTTCTCTTCGCTTCTCTTCGCTTCTCTTCGCTTCTCTTCGCTTCTCTTCGCTTCTCTTCGCTTCTCTTCGCTTCTCTTCGCTTCTCTTCGCTTCTCTTCGCTTCTCTTCGCTTCTCTTCGCTTCTCTTCGCTTCTCTTCGCTTCTCTTCGCTTCTCTTCGCTTCTCTTCGCTTCTCTTCGCTTCTCTTCGCTTCTCTTCGCTTCTCTTCGCTTCTCTTCGCTTCTCTTCGCTTCTCTTCGCTTCTCTTCGCTTCTCTTCGCTTCTCTTCGCTTCTCTTCGCTTCTCTTCGCTTCTCTTCGCTTCTCTTCGCTTCTCTTCGCTTCTCTTCGCTTCTCTTCGCTTCTCTTCGCTTCTCTTCGCTTCTCTTCGCTTCTCTTCGCTTCTCTTCGCTTCTCTTCGCTTCTCTTCGCTTCTCTTCGCTTCTCTTCGCTTCTCTTCGCTTCTCTTCGCTTCTCTTCGCTTCTCTTCGCTTCTCTTCGCTTCTCTTCGCTTCTCTTCGCTTCTCTTCGCTTCTCTTCGCTTCTCTTCGCTTCTCTTCGCTTCTCTTCGCTTCTCTTCGCTTCTCTTCGCTTCTCTTCGCTTCTCTTCGCTTCTCTTCGCTTCTCTTCGCTTCTCTTCGCTTCTCTTCGCTTCTCTTCGCTTCTCTTCGCTTCTCTTCGCTTCTCTTCGCTCTCTTCGCTTCTCTTCGCTTCTCTTCGCTTCTCTTCGCTTCTCTTCGCTTCTCTTCGCTTCTCTTCGCTTCTCTTCGCTTCTCTTCGCTTCTCTTCGCTTCTCTTCGCTTCTCTTCGCTTCTCTTCGCTTCTCTTCGCTTCTCTTCGCTTCTCTTCGCTTCTCTTCGCTTCTCTTCGCTTCTCTTCGCTTCTCTTCGCTTCTCTTCGCTTCTCTTCGCTTCTCTTCGCTTCTCTTCGCTTCTCTTCGCTTCTCTTCGCTTCTCTTCGCTTCTCTTCGCTTCTCTTCGCTTCTCTTCGCTTCTCTTCGCTTCTCTTCGCTTCTCTTCGCTTCTCTTCGCTTCTCTTCGCTTCTCTTCGCTTCTCTTCGCTTCTCTTCGCTTCTCTTCGCTTCTCTTCGCTTCTCTTCGCTTCTCTTCGCTTCTCTTCGCTTCTCTTCGCTTCTCTTCGCTTCTCTTCGCTTCTCTTCGCTTCTCTTCGCTTCTCTTCGCTTCTCTTCGCTTCTCTTCGCTTCTCTTCGCTTCTCTTCGCTTCTCTTCGCTTCTCTTCGCTTCTCTTCGCTTCTCTTCGCTTCTCTTCGCTTCTCTTCGCTTCTCTTCGCTTCTCTTCGCTTCTCTTCGCTTCTCTTCGCTTCTCTTCGCTTCTCTTCGCTTCTCTTCGCTTCTCTTCGCTTCTCTTCGCTTCTCTTCGCTTCTCTTCGCTTCTCTTCGCTTCTCTTCGCTTCTCTTCGCTTCTCTTCGCTTCTCTTCGCTTCTCTTCGCTTCTCTTCGCTTCTCTTCGCTTCTCTTCGCTTCTCTTCGCTTCTCTTCGCTTCTCTTCGCTTCTCTTCGCTTCTCTTCGCTTCTCTTCGCTTCTCTTCGCTTCTCTTCGCTTCTCTTCGCTTCTCTTCGCTTCTCTTCGCTTCTCTTCGCTTCTCTTCGCTTCTCTTCGCTTCTCTTCGCTTCTCTTCGCTTCTCTTCGCTTCTCTTCGCTTCTCTTCGCTTCTCTTCGCTTCTCTTCGCTTCTCTTCGCTTCTCTTCGCTTCTCTTCGCTTCTCTTCGCTTCTCTTCGCTTCTCTTCGCTTCTCTTCGCTTCTCTTCGCTTCTCTTCGCTTCTCTTCGCTTCTCTTCGCTTCTCTTCGCTTCTCTTCGCTTCTCTTCGCTTCTCTTCGCTTCTCTTCGCTTCTCTTCGCTTCTCTTCGCTTCTCTTCGCTTCTCTTCGCTTCTCTTCGCTTCTCTTCGCTTCTCTTCGCTTCTCTTCGCTTCTCTCTTCGCTTCTCTTCGCTTCTCTTCGCTTCTCTTCGCTTCTCTTCGCTTCTCTTCGCTTCTCTTCGCTTCTCTTCGCTTCTCTTCGCTTCTCTTCGCTTCTCTTCGCTTCTCTTCGCTTCTCTTCGCTTCTCTTCGCTTCTCTTCGCTTCTCTTCGCTTCTCTTCGCTTCTCTTCGCTTCTCTTCGCTTCTCTTCGCTTCTCTTCGCTTCTCTTCGCTTCTCTTCGCTTCTCTTCGCTTCTCTTCGCTTCTCTTCGCTTCTCTTCGCTTCTCTTCGCTTCTCTTCGCTTCTCTTCGCTTCTCTTCGCTTCTCTTCGCTTCTCTTCGCTTCTCTTCGCTTCTCTTCGCTTCTCTTCGCTTCTCTTCGCTTCTCTTCGCTTCTCTTCGCTTCTCTTCGCTTCTCTTCGCTTCTCTTCGCTTCTCTTCGCTTCTCTTCGCTTCTCTTCGCTTCTCTTCGCTTCTCTTCGCTTCTCTTCGCTTCTCTTCGCTTCTCTTCGCTTCTCTTCGCTTCTCTTCGCTTCTCTTCGCTTCTCTTCGCTTCTCTTCGCTTCTCTTCGCTTCTCTTCGCTTCTCTTCGCTTCTCTTCGCTTCTCTTCGCTTCTCTTCGCTTCTCTTCGCTTCTCTTCGCTTCTCTTCGCTTCTCTCGCTTCTCTTCGCTTCTCTTCGCTTCTCTTCGCTTCTCTTCGCTTCTCTTCGCTTCTCTTCGCTTCTCTTCGCTTCTCTTCGCTTCTCTTCGCTTCTCTTCGCTTCTCTTCGCTTCTCTTCGCTTCTCTTCGCTTCTCTTCGCTTCTCTTCGCTTCTCTTCGCTTCTCTTCGCTTCTCTTCGCTTCTCTTCGCTTCTCTTCGCTTCTCTTCGCTTCTCTTCTCTTCTCTTCTCTTCTCTTCTCTTCGCTTCTCTTCTCTTCTCTTCTCTTCTCTTCTCTTCTCTTCTCTCTTCTCTTCTCTTCTCTTCTCTTCTCTTCTCTTCTCTTCTCTTCTCTTCTCTTCTCTTCTCTTCTCTTCTCTTCTCTTCTCTTCTCCTTCTCTTCTTCTCTTCTCTTCTCTTTCTCTTCTCTTCTCTTCTCTTCTCTTCTCTTCTCTTCTCTTCTCTTCTCTTCTTTCTCTTCTCTTCTCTTCTCTTCTCTTCTCTTCTCTTCTTCTCTTCTCTCTTCTCTTCTCTTCTCTTCTCTTCTCTTCTCTTTCTCTTCTCTTCCTCTTCTCTTCTCTTCTCTTCTCTTCTCTTCTCTTCTCTTCTCTTCTCTTCTCTTCTCTTCTCTTTCTCTTCTTCTCTTCTCTTCTCTTCTCTTCTCTTCTCTTCTCTTCTCTTTCTCTTCTCTTCTCTTCTCTTCTCTTCTCTTCTCTTCTCTTCTTCCTTACTCTTCTCTTCTCTTCTCTTCTCTCTTCTCTTCTCTTCTCTTCTCTTCTCTTCTCTCTCTTCTCTTCTCTTCTCTTCTCTTCTCTTCTCTTCTCTTCTCTTCTCTTCTCTTCTCTTCTCTTCTCTTCTCTTCTCTTTCTCTTCTCTTCTCTTCTCTTCTCTTCTCTTCTCTTCTCTCTCTTCTCTTCTCTTCTCTTCTCTCTCTTTCTCTTCTCTTCTCTTCTCTTCTCTTCTCTTCTCTTCTCTTCTCTTCTCTTCTCTTCTCTTCTCTTCTCTTCTCTTCTCTTCTCTTCTCTTCTCTTCTCTTCTCTTCTCTTCTCTTCTCTTCTCTTCTCTTCTCTTCTCTCTCTTCTCTTCTCTTCTCTTCTCTTCTCTTCTCTTCTCTTCTCTTCTCTTCTCTTCTCTTCTCTTCTCTTCTCTTCTCTTCTCTTCTCTCTTCTCTTCTCTTCTCTTCTCTTCTCTTCTCTTCTCTTCTCTTCTCTTCTCTTCTCTTCTCTTCTCTTCTTCTCTTCTCTTCTCTTCTCTTCTCTTCTATTCTCTTCTCTTCTCTTCTCTTCTATTCGATTCGATTCTATTCTATTCTATTCTATTCTATTCTATTCTATTCTATTCTATTCTATTCTATTCTATTCTATTCTATTCTATTCTATTCTATTCTATTCTATTCTATTCTATTCTATTCTATTCTATTCTATTCTATTCTATTCTATTCTATTCTATTCTATTCTATTCTATTCTATTCTAACCCTTACACAGCCAGTATTGAAAAGCATCCTGGAAAACACTGCAGTTATTCTGTAGTGTTTTTCTTGTCAATATTAATACTTGAAGCATATTTTTATATGTCGCAAATATTAAAACGGCCAGGCCTACTGTGCAGAGTTGAGTTCAGTTTGAAGGGGATATGTATAATAAATCGTTGGGAGTGACTTTGCTAAGAAGGTTAATGTCACTCCTTTGGTCCTTTGGTATGGGACAGAGGTATTTACACCTTGCCCTGGCTAATAAGCCTAAGTTATAGCGCCTTTACTCGCTCTGGATAATACCAAACAATTCCTATACTGCCTATGATCGCAAGTCTGTCCCATAAAGATAGAAAATCCCATAGAAAATGGGACAAACATGCGATCATGAGTAGTATACTAATGAAACAAAAAAGTATATGTAATATTTTATTAAGACCCGTTAGAAGAAAAAATGTGAAAGAAAATGCCCAATTGCTTCATTACAGCGCAATTCTTTGCTATGTAGGACCCTGAAACCTGATCTTAATTTTTCGGGCCCTTTTATATATATTGAGATAAAAAGTATTATCAACAGAAGAGTGATCATTTAATGGCGGATGTCTTATTATATAGGATTTATTTGAGAAGAAAAAACAAAAGTGCTATGTGAAATCTTACAAGAAAAACTCAATACACGGAAGGTTTTATAATGACCTTGTAGTGTAGCACCAGGTAAAACGAAAGTAATATAAGAATAATATATATATAACTAAAACATCTCGTATCCATCCATGACTGCACCGTTACTGAGAAAATGAATTCGACATGGGCGTTTTATCATGAAAATTAATAAAATGTTACTATAATAAGAGAAGATAGTATATTATGTACCAGGAAAAATATAATGAATGAAATGCACTATAGTTATGTTATGTTTATAGCAAATATATTGTTTAATAAAAGAAGGACCCAGTCCGACATTCACGCCTGAAATCTATATCCGGCACCAATACAACTAAAGTATGTCCTACAAAACCTGCCTTTACAATACATATTCTGTATTCTGTGTTCAAATTTGAATGATATTATTATACATAATGCCTCATAATATTTTATCTAACAATAAATAAAAAATATAAGGCTTGCCAAGGATTAATCATTTTGATTAGTAAAACGAAGGGTATATAATTTAAGATGAAGCAATATAAAATATAATGAATATAATGAACACATCGAAATAAAAAAATTGAATGAATTAACATAATGCACGTGCTGCTGAAAAAAATGGTGTGATGTGTTGAAGCCACCATCAGTGCAAGGACTACGTTAATAACTGCAGTTGCCTTTAACGGCAAGGCCAAAGCTACGCCAGCAAAGCCCTCATTGTATCGCTGTTTGAAGGGCCAAAAATATATGGATTCATAGGCAGAAATTTTTATGCATACTCCACAGGGACAGTTCCAAGCGACTAAGATTCTTCTTCCAGTAAGAAAATCCATCCATTCGATTACCACAATTTGCAATAATAATAAAACGATCGTAATGAACATAGTACAAAAAGTAAAATTAAAAAGTAATAAAATACTTACAGGGAATAAAATAAAGCATATAAATATATAAAATTTATGAAAATATCAAGTATAATTATTGCTCTTCCTCTAACCAAATAATAAAGAACCACAAAATTCATGTCAACATAAATTTATTGACGACATCATTCACACGCCCTTACCCACATCTCCTCTAATCCTTATTTCTCCAGACCTCTTTTCCGTCTCACATATCTCTGTCTTCATTCTCTCCTATCCGCTTCTTCTTCACTTCTTGCTCTTTACTTCATCTTCCCTCGCTGCTATCAGTTTCCTCTAACCTTCCTCCTAACAATTTCGTTAATGGAACGTACTCACGGTCTAAATCTTCCAGGCGCGAAATGCCCATGCGCAACCGTACGACGACGATGACGTGTGCCTAATGACACTTTCGATTGCGTCTCTCGAATGGAAACGCCCTGCCCGCTGGCGATAAATGCTCCCGCTCCAAACAACTACTCGATCCTTAGGGCCACTGTCCTTCGGGTGCTTGACTCGCAACTGCTCCGCGCAGGCGTTATCCTCACGGTCAATTAACTTGTTCTCAAGGGACCAGCGCTGTTCGTGCGATCGGTCGACTCGTCCTTCGGAAGTGGAAAGCTATAATAACGAGACGATCAATCCGCGTCGATCAGCTCACGACAGGTGAAAGAACCGAACAAAGAAAAAACGCCCTGTGGACATTGCACCATTAGTTATATTCATCCGGCATCATAGCGTGGCGTTATCTTACCCTTATCTTCGGGGCGCTTTGTCAGATGTATGGTTCTTGCAGTATGTACGGGTTGCAAATCTTCTTTCAGGTCCTTTTTCAACCTTCTCCTGTACGCCCGACACGTGTTCCGTGGTGAGGTTGGGTTTTTCTTCTGTTCGATTAGTTTGCAACGGCCTCGTGGGTTCCGTACCGCGGATTCCCTCCGAAATGTCTGCTGATCGACCGGGAAAATCTATATCGTTCGATTTGCCTATCGTCGACGTGAATTCCGTGTCCGATACTCCTGTCACGTACGCGCCACTTCGTTCTGCGGGTCTTTAAACTTGCCACTCGTGATTTATGTCAAAGAAGATTCCGGGCAAACCTCCGCACGGTGTGAAACTGTCCCTCCAAATGACGTCCAACAAGTTTCTTTTGATGACTTGTGTTGCAGCTTTTATCCAAGCGGAAATGTGCTTTCTTTTTCTTGCCTTTACTCGTCGTTTGACGTTTCTCGTGTCGATGTATTTGTTTCGTTCTTTGGTATGGGGTTTTTTGCAAAGGGCGTGTGAAATTTATTAATTTTCAAAGTGTGAAGTGTGCTTATTATTTGCAACTGAAGCGTGCACACAAAACTGAACGCTACACAACTTCACTGTGGGGATTGAATTTTTCATGAATCGGTTTAAACTCGATTCATGAAAAATTCTAAACTTTCACTTCTATTAAGAAGTTTTCTAGAGACTGAACTGATCTGGTAGTTTAGCTTGAAAAAATTTCAAGACATACTAAACGGCACATAATTCCAAACTAAATTTACGCAAGTCGCACCACTTGCCAAAGCGGGAGACTAAAATCCAAAACTCATACTACATTATAACGACAGCGTTTCCTGTCAGACAAATTGATCAGACACCAATGAAATTTTGGCAAATGGTCTCTAGAGAAGTTCTTGTCCATCGTCTCTATGCTAGCTGTCCCACAGGGAAACATTCAAAAAGATTATATCTTGTTATAACTAAAACTAGAATAATCTTACATGTAACGAGATAGATGTTTGACGATAATTATTGGCTAAATTTCTTATGGCTAGGACATTATCGGTGAAACGATTTCTGTGGCTGCCTATGTTCGTGCTTTACAGCATAGTAACCGACGAAAATCGGATGCATAGCTTGCGTAGTATTGTCAGAAAAGAGCGCATTTCCTCACTCACAATTTGCATGAGCCCATGAATAAGGGATAATTTCAAGTTACCTTGAAATGTGCCGCGCCCTCAGCTCGCGTTACTTTTGGGTGACCGTTTCATGCAAATGTCTGAACTACTACGAGATTCTTAGAGAGACCTTTTATTTGACAGTTTTGTGAGATTACGATACACGCTGGACATGACCGATACTTATCAATGATACAGATTCAGTCAGCACACCTTCCAGGGCTTATTGTTGTTTGATTTTGTGAGCCAAGCTCTTCGTAACTGGTGTCGTTCATTGCTAGTGATTTTGCTTGGGCGTTGACAAATCTATGATTGCTGCCCGTCATGCTGTGCGATTTTCCAGGCTCGGCCAACGGTGATTGCCACAAAATGGATTTTGTTTGCATCGTCCATTGAATCTCTTGCCTGCATAGCTTGGTGTTGCATTTGTCTCGTTCTGGCAACGATTCTGGAAGAACTCTTGCTTGACGAGAGCGCGAAAGTGGTTTTAAACTCCAGAGCGTTTTATTCCTCATTCATCAGTGACTTAGCTGCCTTAAGCTGTAGATCAGTGTATTCGAGCTGCTAACCGCGCGGTCTGTATGTCTGCTGCGTCTAGAACCTCTCAGTAGAGGCTTGTCGAGAACTGCTCCGCCTAACACTGAATGCCAGTAGTGTTACTGTTGTCCTGGGAACTACAGCTCCGTGCCGTGTTTTTGCGTACTGAAATTATGCACTGCTCCGTGTTTTCTTCGTACTTTCTGGTCCTCCTCTCTTGAAGGCTACATAGCTTTAAAACAGCGTGAAGCTGTGGGTGTCCTAGAGCTAAATTCGGGCGTGACTTTACGATGTTTGGCCGAAGTTACTAACAGTTGTTTCTTGTCTCTGCCAGCCGTGTTATCGTGTTGTCAGTTCCTTCCGATCTCTGCCTACGGTTCAAAGTCCAGACTAAGGAAGTCCTACCCCGTCCCTCGTGTCTCGACAGCGTCTGGCTGCGACTACGAGTTGTCTTGGGCCTTCCTGGATAAATCTTCGGGCGAAACTGATGCTGGCTGATGTGCCAAGGTGGGGAGATAGTTTTAATAAGTTGTTACTCGCCAACACCTTGACAGAAGCACGATTTGTCCCGATCGGCAAACGGTTTTTCTGGAGTACTTAACTCATTGTTGACAGGCTGAACCTGTGGACATAGCTGAACTTTGATTCTTTAATCCGCCTTTATATCCTTTGCATGATAGCGACCTTGCTTGCCATCTGCTACGTCTTCCAACACGTAGATGTTCTTCCCTATCATCTGTTTCACCATGGCTGGTACGAATTTTGGGTCCAGCTTTTTATTCACTTGGTCTGCCTTGGAGGATTGGGTAAATGTGCGTCTCCAAACCAGGTCTCCGATCTTGAAGTCGACTTGACGAGTGCGTAAGTTGTAACGCTGCTTAGACTTCTCGTGATTTTTCTTTATCCTTTGCAAGACGAATTCATGAATCCTCTTCAATGTTGATAGGCGCATCTCTCGAGCGATCTTTGGGTCTTCTGGAGTATTCATCTCTGCTTGCGCGTAAAGGTCCGTGTGAAGCAGAAGATCTCTCCCAAAGTTCGCAAAATGTGGACTAACTCCTGTCACTTCATGTTTCGCGCTGTTGATTGCTGCCATTATCGCAGCTTCTCGTCCCAATCTGCATGATTATCATCCAGAAGTGCACGTATGCAGGTTATTAGCACGCGGTTGACCCGTTCTGCGTTGTTCACCATGGGCGAATAGAATGCGGTTTTCATGTGCGCGATGTTGTGTCGCGACAGAAATGACTTGAAAGCGATGGGCTCAAACTGCCGCCCATTGTCCGAGAGAATGATTCTTGGCCGCGAAAACTTCAAAAAGACTTGCTGTTCCAAGAATTCCACCATTTTACCTGAATCTGCGCTGCGCATTGGATGAGCGATGACGTACCTGGTTATCCAATCCACCACGACTAAGAGCACGGTGTTACCGTGCTTTGAGCGAGTCAAGGGACCCACAAAGTCAACTGATACGAGTTCCCAGGGTATTCTAGCTGGTTTTAGCCCGCCCATATTCGGCATCATGGTAGTGTTAGGCGCTTTGCTGCTTTTACAAACAGCGCAACCTCTGACGTATTCACCTACATGTTCTCTCATTTTAGGCCAGTAGAAGTGTGCTTGAATCTTACCCAATGTCCTATGAAAACCTAGATGACCTGCCGTTGGTTCGTCATGGTAACGTTTTATGATTTCGGCTCGATTCCCAATGGGGACGACTCGTTTCCATTTATGTGCCTTGGCTCCGCTTGATTCGTTGAAAAGACAGTTTTTGTAGATTTCGTTGTTCACTAGTCTGAAGTCTGGGAAGTCTTCTCCTTTGGTTTTTATTCTGTGCGCCAGACTTTCATACCAGGAGTCCTCTGCAGAATGTGCGTCAAATGTCGTGGTCGCCACAATCCGTGATAGCGCATCTGGAACTATGTTGACGCTTCCCTTGCGATACCTGATTTGAAAATCAAACGCGTTTAGCCTCAGGATCCATCGACTTAGAAGCGCCGTTGGGTTTTTCATAGACAGCAGGTAGGATAATGCAGCGTGATCGCAGTATACCACAAATTTTACTCCTTCAATGTAACCTCTGAACTTCTCCACGGCTCGGATGACCGCCAGGCACTCTCGTTCGGTTACAGAGTATTTTCGCTCCGACAATGAAAGCTTTTGCGAAAAATAACTCACTGGATGCTCCTCACCATTTACTTCCTGGGTTAACACACCTCCTATGGCTATGTCACTAGCATCACACGCTACCGAGAATGGTTTGCTATAGTCTGGCATTACCAGGACCGGAGCCGATACCAATGCTGTTTTTAAGTTCAAGAACGCTTCTTCTGCCTTGGATGTCCAGCGGAACTTCATTTTTGTCTTCGTCAACTCGGTTAACGGTGCAGCAATGCGTGAGAAATGAGCTATGAACCTTCTGTACCAATTAGCCAAACCGAGGAATCTCTGGACTTCTTTCCTAGTCGCCGGCGCTGGATACTTTACGATACAGGCTATTTTTTCGTCATCTACATTCCATCCATTCTGATTGAGTACATAGCCCAGGTAGCGTATTTCTTCCCTGCAGAACTTCGATTTCTCTGGCGAAATTGTCAGGTTTGCATGACGCAGTCGAGCTGCCACTTCCTCCAGCACGTCCAGGTGTTCCTCAAACGTGCTGGAGCAGATGACGATGTCGTCCAGGTAATGGAAGACCCGTGGCTCCAAGTCTGCAAACAAATGTGTCATTACTCGAGCTAGAGCTTGGCTGACCGTACATAGGCCGAATGGGACGACCTTGAACTGAAAGTGTCCCCTCGAAGGAACTGTGAAGGCCGTTAACGGCCTGGATGCTTCCTCAAGTGGGAGTTGCCAGAATGCATCCTTCAGGTCAATTGATGAGATGTATGCGCATCCTCCTAAATTGTTTATGATGGCTGACATTTGTGGGATAGGATATCCTTCGTTTGTCATGATCGAGTTTAGATGCCTTGCGTCGAGACATACTCTGCAATTTCCGTTCTTCTTTCTTACAGCGACGAGTGGGTTATTCCAGGGAGAGAACATTGCTTCCTCTATCACGTCCAGCGCTAGCATCCTATCAATCTCTTTATTTACTTCGTCCAGTACGTATTTGGACATTGGATAGTGCCGCTGCTTTTTCGGTATTGCATCCTTCACCTCTATGCGATGCTTGTACATGCTGGTTCGCCCGAGCTTGCCATCCTCTGCTACAGGGAACTTCGCAATGACTCGGTCCAATGCTTCCTGCTGGGCTGATGTGATCTTCTTCATCGGCTCTTTAACGGTGTCGTTTCCTGTGTTTCCTTGATTAGGATGACCATCCATCTGAACATTCTCGCTATCTACTGTACAGCATACGGCTTTAACCCCAAAGGAGTTCCAGAAGTTCATTCCTAGCACCACACACTCGGGTAAGGACGGTACTAACAGAAGCGAAATCGTTTCAATTCTATCGTTGAAAGATATGGGCACGTTGACGAAGTGGCGAATGTTATGCGGTGTTCCATCGACTGTTTTGATTTGACCTTTTGCTTCTCCTTTTCGAAGGTTCAACTCATCTATGATCTTCACCGTGTTTCCTCCAAGCAGTGAACAACTGGCTCCGCTGTCTAACAGTCCGCATAGCTTCTTGCCTAAAATGGTTACCTCCGCGTGTGGGCGTTCGTCATCTTTCGTGTTGATAATGATCGAATTGATCAATTCTGGGCTGGGAATTTGTGAGGGATTGTAAAAGTTTTGCGAGGATTCCACTCCCTCGATTAATGATTCCCCGCTCTTCCGTTTCCCACAACCGTTATGCAGCTAGGGCAGTTCCGTAACGAATAACCTTTGTGTCCACACCGATAGCAAAACATGACAGCTTGCGGTTTCGGACAATCCATAAACCGGTGCCCTTCTTCATCGCAGTTCCAGCAGATTAAACCAGATCGCTGTTCATTTCTCTGCTGTTGGTGCTGTTCTACAGCTTGCCGTGATTGCGGGTGCTGTTGAGAGTTTTGGTACGGTCTATCTTCCCTGTTGTCCTGCCTCAACTTTAGCGCATTTACTTGTTCGGTCAATTCCAGAATCTTTTGCTGCCAGTCCTCCTTTCCTGCAATACGATGAGTTTCTGGCCTTGTTCGCTGTTCATTGACGACGTCCGTAGATCTGTGCGTTATTGATTGATGCCAGTTGTTGCAACATTCTTGCTGAAGCGGTTCTTCATCCACGTCTAGAGCGTGCACTCTTCCAAACCGCGGAATTCCCGAGTTTATCTGCGGCGGCCTGTTGGATGACGGCGTTGCTAAATGTGGTTCTAACAAACTGCTGTGCGGAATCGGAACTCGTCGTTGCCGGTTGAGCAGCATACGTGTTTCATCGTAACTGCAACAAATCTCCACCATGTCATTCAGTGAACATGGCCTGGCTGCTGTGACGATGGTGGCATAATCAGCGTTCATGTTTTTTTTTGACGATGAAATATTTCTCTTGGTCACTCATCGGTGGCTGTACGAAGCGGAACAGCGCCGATATGTCACGGTAGTATTTGGCAAAGGATTCATTTGGTGCTTGAAATCGAAATATAGCTTCTAATTTTAAGATTTCTGTATAGCTACTGGGTAAGTACTCTCTGCGTATTTCATTCTTGAATGCCTCCCATGTCACCAGCAGGTTTTGTGCAACCGCACGTCCGTACCAATCTAACGCATCGTCTAATAAGAGATGCTTAACTGATTTTAGAAGAATTTCATCCGACAATCCTTCCGATCGTGCAAAAGTTTCAACTCTATCCAGGAAAGTGTTTAATGAAGTGGTGTCCTTTTCACCTTTGAATTTGAAGGGCCAGTTGTGAATCGCCTTTAGGCCTCTCCCTGTTTCTGAACGATCTGGACCATACATGCTTTGTTCTCGTCGCAATAGCTGCATCAGTAGTTCATCCCTCAACCGATCTGTCGTGCTCATGCTCGACACCCTGGCTTCTGTTTGATTGTATGCAGGCGGTGGCGTGTCCTGCGCGAGTGGCGTTTCTCTCCAGCTGCTTGATGCCCGCCCAAAGCTACTTAGTCCATCCCGATTTATAGGTTGCGCATGTATACCCCGACCTCTTCCTCTTCCTAAAGGAACAGGTGAACTTGTTGAACGACTCAAGTTGGTGTCAATTCGTGAAGCATTACTATGCTTGTAGAGTGTTCCTGTGCTGGTTGATAACCTCTGCTCTGCTGCGTTGTTAGTTACTAGCTCCTCTTCAGCTGCCAAGTCAGCATTTAGCTGCTGCTGCAGTTCAAGCGATTCTGCCCCTTCCGTTTGCCTCACTTGTTCACTGTTCACTGGTTCACCAAGTCTTTCATTTATGTCTTCGATGATGAATTTCACTAATAATGACAACGACGCGTGATTATCGATCATGTCTCGCGGGGGAATGACGATTGACAGACGATCGCGATAATGTATCATGCGAGATTTTGACTGTATCAAAAAGTCTGTATTTCGCTTCTTCAGTGCAGTTTCTATCAATGGATACAGCAATCTAATTTGCTGTTCGCATCGGTGAATGTTAACATCTGCTTCTATCGCGTGAGCCGATGAAACATGTTTGAAATCTTGAGCGAACTCTTGTTGGATGAGCGTTCTTAGCTTCATCCCTTTGGTCCGGCGCGTAGCAGCTCCTAGCTGCTTAATATGACGCAATGCTAACTCATAATTGAGTTCCTCTTCACTGAGGTATAATGGATCCATACTGTCTAAAAGGTCACAAATGTGTCTAAACTTAGCCAAAATGGACGAAAGAACTAATTTCCCCACAAATTATAATTTAATCACAGGTTCGTTTTGGTTGGGCGCCAATATTGCTCTTCCTCTAACCAAATAATAAAGAACCACAAAATTCATGTCAACATAAATTTATTGACGACATCATTCACACGCCCTTACCCACATCTCCTCTAATCCTTATTTCTCCAGACCTCTTTTCCGTCTCACATATCTCTGTTTTCATTCTCTCCTATCCGCTTCTTCTTCACTTCTTGCTCTTTACTTCATCTTCCCTCGCTGCTATCAGTTTCCTCTAACCTTCCTCCTAACAATTTCGTTAATGGAACGTACTCACGGTCTAAATCTTCCAGGCGCGAAATGCCCATGCGCAACCGTACGACGACGATGACGTGTGCCTAATGACACTTTCGATTGCGTCTCTCGAATGGAAACGCCCTGCCCGCTGGCGATAAATGCTCCCGCTCCAAACAACTACTCGATCCTTAGGGCCACTGTCCTTCGGGTGCTTGACTCGCAACTGCTCCGCGCAGGCGTTATCCTCACGGTCAATTAACTCGTTCTCAAGGGACCAGCGCTGTTCGTGCGATCGGTCGACTCGTCCTTCGGAAGTGGAAAGCTATAATAACGAGACGATCAATCCGCGTCGATCAGCTCACGACAGGTGAAAGAACCGAACAAAGAAAAAACGCCCTGTGGACATTGCACCATTAGTTATATTCATCCGGCATCATAGCGTGGCGTTATCTTACCCTTATCTTCGGGGCGCTTTGTCAGATGTATGGTTCTTGCAGTATGTACGGGTTGCAAATCTTCTTTCAGGTCCTTTTTCAACCTTCTCCTGTACGCCCGACACGTGTTCCGTGGTGAGGTTGGGTTTTTCTTCTGTTCGATTAGTTTGCAACGGCCTCGTGGGTTCCGTACCGCGGATTCCCTCCGAAATGTCTGCTGATCGACCGGGAAAATCTATATCGTTCGATTTGCCTATCGTCGACGTGAATTCCGTGTCCGACACTCCTGTCACGTACGCGCCACTTCGTTCTGCGGGTCTTTAAACTTGCCACTCGTGATTTATGTCAAAGAAGATTCCGGGCAAACCTCCGCACGGTGTGAAACTGTCCCTCCAAATGACGTCCAACAAGTTTCTTTTGATGACTTGTGTTGCAGCTTTTATCCAAGCGGAAATGTGCTTTCTTTTTCTTGCCTTTACTCGTCGTTTGACGTTTCTCGTGTCGATGTATTTGTTTCGTTCTTTGGTATGGGGTTTTTTGCAAAGGGCGTGTGAAATTTATTAATTTTCAAAGTGTGAAGTGTGCTTATTATTTGCAACTGAAGCGTGCACACAAAACTGAACGCTACATAATGTTTAATAAGTTATTGATTAAAGCGGGCTCCGTTGCTCCGATCGCTACCTTTGGCCGCAAGTACAGTACAAGTTCTGCATTATACTGGTCAATTTAAAATAGAAATTTCCCAAAAGATGCCTCAAACTAATGCATATAATGTACATATTGACTCAAAAGAATACCATTTAATATATAAAAATACAAAGTATTTATTTATTTCTTGGGGTACAATGATAGAGCTATAGCGTGCATAATATTTATAATACTGTTATGAATACAACTAAATGAGATGAATAATTGATGAAATACAAGTGCTGCTGAAATAAAATGTTACCAATGAGAAAATATGTAGTACTATATATTGTGAAAAATCAAAATGAATGGAATACAACTTGTAAGTATAATAAATGTAATGAATATTATGTAATCGAAAATATGAAATAAAATGAAAGAGTATATGCAGCATTGAGTGCATAGAGTTTAAAATTGCATTGAAATATTGAGTATGGTGAATTTTATGAATATAATCAACGTGTATATTGTTACTACATATTGAAAATACTTATTTGCAAAACACTGAATGTGAATAAATACAAGTTATTGATTTAATTAGAACAATTCACTTGATAAAATGATGAATGAAATCATATAAATATATACAATCTCGCAAGGCCTAAAAATCTCACTCCAACAGATTGAGCAACGCATCTCAGAACACTTGTCAAGCTTACTACGGGATGATTCAACTGAAAAATGACGCGACATACATTCTTGAGGCGGACCCCATTCGAGAACTAGGTTTAAATTGAAGGTGAAAACAGCTACTATCCAACATATTTAATTTGATTCGATTGATGTTTTGGACTCGGAGATACGGGTCGATGAGTGCGTTCAGATATGAAATTTCCATATAGGACATCAGTATGCTCTCAAAGCATTCCAAATTAAATAAAATTAAATATCAAGACGTCTTCTTGGTCATCATCGCAGGTTGATTCGCCAAACAATTGTAAGATTATCAAATAGAAAAATGTCAATTGATGCAGCAACAAGCTGCATGGCGTTTCCACCAGATTTTAGCAAAATGACACATTTGATCTGTTTTATATATCTAAACTACAATTATTTATTATACTTTGTTCCGATGTGTGTAGCAAACCGCGCCGCGATACAGCTAGTTATATTTAAAAATACAGAAACAATACTTATCTTTTGTCATTTATTGCGTTCAAACGTCTAGACGTCGAAAACCAATATGAACTATACATCTATGTTACCCTATTAGATCCTCTAACAGAACAGTTGATCTTGATTCTGGTATCGAAATATCCAACCCTTTTGTGTCGTTGCTCCCATGATTGAATCCAAGCAGTTATCCTGCCCTACACAAAGATCGCGACATGCTGGTCCTGGGGAATCCTTTTGAATTTTTTTCAACTTCCCCATTTTCCAGCGCTTGATGCCCAATAGAACAATAAGGAATAGCGGGTATCGAGTATTTATTCTTCAACAAAACCACTGACAAATGGAGGGATTTCACGAAAGTTCACTATTCATTTCACTATTATTGAATAATCCACTGGGGAATATTTCATTAATCTAAATTTGCAATAAAACGAGCTGTCGGGAGCAGGCATGGGAAAATTCGTTCACTCGCGCGACTGTTGCTAACTGTGGATCACAAAGTAGTCAAAATTTTGTGCTCGCTAATTAACCATAATCAACGCTCGAAGGGAGAAGTCTAATAACTTCAGAGCAGGTCACTAGATGGGCAAACTGCGAATCAAAAGTGAAGCTTAAAAAAATTTAAGAGCAGCGTCAATTCTTCGCTCGTGAATGTTTGTCACGTAGCTTCGCGAAGCTCACAAAAGTTTCTTCATGCATGATTAAAACATAGTACCTATTTTTGCACTGGATATTTTGCTGACAGACCGCGTTATGGGTAGTTTGGTGATACACTACTAGCAATTTGATCTACTGAAGTTCCTTGCGGCCTATTTGTTAGCAGTGCATTGTTGCAAATTTTTAAAACCATTGATTATCAGCTAGTTTTAAAATGGTATATGGTTTTCCAAGTATTAATTATATTGTGCGAATATGAAAATGAAATAAAACTGTATAATGAAAATCCTATGCAAACCGCGAACCGCTCGAGAAGAGCTTCGCGAACGAAGCCATCCGCGTTGGGAAAGGAAAGAATTAAAACACAACTGATGTGCTTCTTCGTTGGTTGTTATAGCTTTGAATCGCATGTGTCCGTAACGACAGGTTGCTAAGTATCATTTTCGAAGCTAACAGAATGCATCACAACTGAAGAAAGCTAGCTTGCGAAGCGCGAACGATCGATTAACGATGCGATTTTTCCCATGCTTGGTCGGGAGCAAAAATTTTGCGTCCCATGGTTATGGTTACTGCGATCAAACTCCCGGGTGCTTTACATTGATTTGAAGATAAAGTCAGACGACAATTTGCTTCCAGTACTCGAGTGAAAAGGGACAAATTTCGGAACGATGTGTCTAATCATCTATTTTTGAAATAGGATTTTTGAGCCGTTCTTCTCCTTCATTCTACCACGGTTTCCTAAAAAAATTCTTACACTGATTATTAAAAACCGATACAATATTAAATTCAATTTGAAAAATAGAATTTAATTTTATAAAGATTTAACTAACAGAATCCTTGAATAAGGAAACTCGCCGGTAGGGGCATATTTATCTGATTTGTGAAATGTTGACCAATGCATAGGTATTTGATAGGTAGATAGGTACGGCTGCAGCATTGGAACGTAAATATCCACATAATGAAATAACCGAAAAAACGTTTGATATAACATGTTTTCGTTTTTATATTTGCCCTTTATTTACTACTGAAAAATATTGCCAACCTAAATAAAGTACAGAAAACTGTTTCCACCTTTCTTTTTACATCATCTGACAATTTTAACCGTCGAACTGTCAAATTTAGCCAAGGTTATTTTGCAAATAACTTTCGAAGTGTAAGATTTTAACTAGTAGATAGAAATGAAATTTTTTCATGACTCGGATCATCAGATTAAGCTGCATGAGCACCCTAACATTAAAAATATTATGTCAATGTCAAACTTCATGTCGAAGTAACTTGCCAATTTTTCGGAACTTTGTTTATATTTATTAGCATGCATCTAAGCCTACGTTGGTGATTTTCATTTTCTCAGTATACTCTCAAAAGAAACTTTAAACTGGAGAACCGTCAAATCTGACTAGCAAGGCGTCACTCATTCTAAAATTGTTAAATAAGTCACAAATTTTTGAAACTTTCTTCGCACTATTTACACCATTATTATTTGCCTTTACTATAGATATGAAAATAGCTTTTATCACATGTTTTAAATAGAAAGATGATATAAATTATTTTAAACCAAAAAGTATTTTTGAATTACCAAAAAACATGCACGTCACAGCATATTTTTTGATTCTATATTCCCATTTCTTGGAGTAGAGAACATTTACAGCGTCGTCTCATTTCCATAACTGGTTTCATAACAAGCATAAAATATATTTTAGGCGCAGTTCATTGAGCTTGTAGGCAACGATACAGATAAATTACATAATTCAAACACCATAAAGACTTATTAAGATTTATAAAGATTCAAGTGAAAAAGACGCTTTTGTTGAATCCCCCTCCAGTTGTTTTTTATAGTGACCATTTCCTCTTTATGTTCATAAACTGTCGTTCTGTCTTGTATTTTGATTAATTCATTAAAATGTAAATATTATTTGAAATTTTCATATAAAATTAGCGTTTATTTTACATTATAGCAAGATCGCAATATTGTCTTAAAACGATGCTCGAAACTTTTGAACGCATCTAAATTCTTATTCATCATTGAATACATAGAAATACAATTTATTTGATAATGGCAGCACGGATTACCGAAAAATTAATCTGGCTAATTTAAAAATGGCATTAAAATCACAGAAAAATTTTAATAATATTTACTGCTACACCCAATCTAGACAAAAAATCAAGGAAACTCATCGTTCGGAAACATTTTCAAGCAAGCATATGATAACAATACTCCCATTTCCTAGATGAACACTTTTTTGTGGCTCGGAATGACAGCTTCGTTCTGGCTGGCTATGACATTCACATTTATTGAGTCTGTTTCTCCCTCCCAAGTTTATGCTATTTATAAGTTGCCAGACATTCAATCTCAAACTTCAAAAATCGTTTTTTTTTTGAAATGTGCTAAATGGCGCTTGTCATAAGATAGCACAACAGCGACGATATATAAAAGTCGCACTCACACGTGTCATAGGTGTGTATTGATGACAAACTTTCATCAATTATTAACTTTTATTCATATCTTTGGCTTCATTCGGTCTATAAACAATCGGTGAGATGCATTTTGAAGGAAATGATTCAGGTAATCTAGAAAAATAGTTATTTTTGGTTACAGTGTTGCCAAATTTGCTATATTTCCAGTTTAAAACTTAAACTGCATTTTTCTCGCTATTCGTGTATTGTTGTTTTGAAAATGATTATGCCATTGTGTTTCTCAGATCGTTTTACACATAAAAACATCTTATGCATCAAGATTACTTGAGCTAATCCCAGGATACAGTCATTTGAAGCAAAAAATTAAAAATTTCTCGGCACGTTTCTCGCTATATCTCAATAACCAAGCAGAATGTCAAAATTCTGAAAATGCCATTTTGTAGAGATTTTTTAGACAAGTGATGTGGCATATCTAACTCAGTTTACCCCAAAATAGCGTTTGTCGTAAGATAGCACAACAGCGACGATATATGGTGTTTGGTTCATGATTAAGAATCTCTCGAGGGGTTATTGACTGTCATATTTGGAGAAAAAAATCTTTCTGCACATACCATCAAATCTCAACCGTTACAGAGTTATTGAACTTTTTGCGTAAAAAACCTATTTATCTTGAAATACCACTAACTCGAAAAATATACCTCGTATTTTAAATCTTTTAGTTCCATTAGAAAGGTGAATTTTCTTGTGTTCCTATATCTCTCAATTAATTAGTTTTAATTACATTGTACTTGCAAAGTAGCTCAAAGTTGGTGTTTTTGATTATGTTTTTGTTAATTTCAAATAACAATAATGAATTATGATTATAGCAATATCTATTATCCAAAAGATGGGTTTGAGGACGATTTATAATTTGTTCTTCAACATGATATTTCTATCTCTTCTCGTTTCCTTGTAATTTCACTTCTAATTTTTTCCTGTAATCGACCTACAAGTACTTAAAAGACTTTAATCTAAAAAATATACTTTATATCGTTATTACCAAGGTTTCATTGGAAAGTTGAGAAAATTTCCTTTCTATGTATATACAGATATCTTTTAGTTAAGTGTACTAAATGACTTTTTACTAGTAAAATAACTCAAAATTTGCGTTTTTTGAAGAGTTTTGTAATTATTCTAATTATTAATCAACTAAATTTATCATCACTATTGTTCATTTGGTGCCCCTTAATATCCTCTACAACTTGTTATTTGAGACTTTATCACTAGCGCTTTTCATTTCGCTGCAATTTAATAGTTAACGCAGCATGACCACGTCACAAATGTAGTGGGTTCGAAATCGTTGTTTTTGCATATGAAACGAGGTGATAAAAATGATTTTGCTTCGAAACTAAAAGAGATAATTGAATGGAGCCCAAGAAAGAATTGTAAAGCTTGCTGAGATGCATTAAATTCATGATAATAATGGTCCTGCTTCTTATTTACTATTTGAGGAAAAAAAACGAAAATGCTAATAATAACACTAACCTTAAACTAATTAACTTCTAAAAGAATAATAAATACACTGAACTGGAAGGTATTTATACCTTGCTCTATGCAATATTTTCCTGGCTTTCGAATAAAAATAAGAAAAGGTACAATAAGTGCCATACTTTTTCAATAAGAGCTAGTATAAGTGAATATGAGATAAAAATATCCAAGTTCAATAACCCAAACACATGAAAACAAGAAAAGATAAGTGTGTCATGTCAAGAAACAAATTATATAACTCTTCTAGACTAAAAATTTGAATTATTTGAATGATGATGTTAACTATTAAGATTTTCGCGAAATGAACGAAAAATCGATCAAAATTGTTAAATTTAAAATAAATTACAGTGAAAAGGTTACTTAACCTCATTAGCTGAAACAATTGAGGACGATTTTCAATGGAAAATTTTCTCACCTATCCAATGGATCCAAAAGATTTGAAATACAAAGTATATTTTTTGAGTTAGAGCTATTTTAAGACAACTAAGTTTTTAACACAAATTCAATAACTTGATAACGGTTGAGATTTGAAGGTATGTGTAGAACGATTTTTTTTCTCCCAATATGATAGTTAATCATCCCTCGAGATGTTCTTAATCATGAATATATATATATATATATATATATATATATATATATATATATATATATATATATATATATATATATATATATATATATATATATATATATATATATATATATATATATATATATATATATATATATATATATATATATATATATATATATATATATATATATATATATATATATATATATATATATATATATATATATATATATATATATATATATATATATATATATTATTATTCTATTATTCTTTTAGAAGTTAATTAGTTTAAGGTTAGTGTTATTATTAGCATTTTCGTTTTTTTTCCTCAAATAGTAAATAAGAAACAGGACCATTATTATCATGAAATTAATGCATCTCAGCAAGTTCTACAATTCTTTCTTGGGTTCCATTCAAGTATCTCTTTTAGTTTCGAAGCAAAATCATTTTTATCACCTCGTTTCATATGCAAAAACAACTATTTCGAACCCACTACATTTGTGACGAGGTCATGCTGCGTTAACTATTAAATTGCAGCGAAATGAAAAGCGCTAGTGATAAAGTCTCAAATAACAAGTTGTAGAGGATATTAAGGGGCACCAAATGAACAATAGTGATGATAAATTTAGTTGATTAATAATTAGAATAATTACAAAACTCTCCAAAAAACGCAAATTTTGAGTTATTTTACTAGTAAAAAGTCATTTAGTACACTTAACTAAAAGATATCTGTACATACATAGAAAGGAAATTTTCTCAACTTTCCAATGAAACCTTGGTAATAACGATAAAAAGTATATTTTTTAGATTAAAGTCTTTTAAGTACTTGTAGGTCGATTACAGGAAAAAATTAAAAGTGAAATTACAAGGAAACGAGAAGAGATAGAAATATCATGTTGAAGAACAAATTATAAATCGTCCTCAAACCCATCTTTTGGATAATAGATATTGCTATAATCATAATTCATTATTGTTATTTGAAATTAACAAAAACATAATCAAAAACACCAACTTTGAGCTACTTTGCAAGTACAAGGTAATTAAAACTAATTAATTGAGAGATATGAGAACACAAGAAAATTCACCTTTCCAATGGAACTAAAAGATTTAAAATACGAGGTATGTTTTTCGAGTTAGTGGTATTTCAAGATAAATTGGTTTTTTACGCAAAAAGTTCAATAACTCTGTAACGGTTGAGATTTGATGGTATGTGCAGAAAGATTTTTTTCTCCAAATATGACAGTCAATCACCCCTCGAGAGATTCTTAATCATGAACCAAACACCATATATCGTCGCTGTTGTGCTATCTTACGACAAACGCTATTTTGGGGTAAACTGAGTTAGATATGCCACATCACTTGTCTAAAAAATCTCTACAAAATGGTGTTTTCAGAATTTTGACATTCTGCTTGGTTATTGAGATATAGCGAGAAACGGCCGAGAAATTTTTAATTTTTTGCTTCAAATGACTGTATCCTGGGATTAGCTCAAGTAATCTTGATGCATAAGATGTTTTTATGTGTAAAACGATCTGAGAAACACAATGGCATAATCATTTTCAAAACAACAATACACGAATAGCGAGAAAACGGTTTTAATCCACCTAACAGTGTGATGAGACATTTCTTATAATTCTTATCACTCTCTTCGGATATTATATCGTTTGAGAACATTTAGAACATGATGATTCGCGATGTTTTTGATAACACATACTACATGGGATAGTGGGAGGACTCAGAGAATCGCTCAAATCAGCATAGGACAACATCAGTGCTAGAAATCTCAAACCAAATCAATGGGAAAGCGAAAAAATGGCCCATAAAATAGACATACCAACGAATTATTGTTAATGCTCTGTTAATAAAATATGTATATTGTGGTGGGAAAACTGAATTTTCCTAAAGGGGTTATATATTGTACTGAGCCAAAAAAATCGAAATTTTTTTTAATCGATTTGAAGTTTATACTTTACTCAAATTTCCAACGCGACTAAGAAGAACTAAGAAAATTGAAATCGCAGCTCCTGATATTTTTCTAAAGGTGACTTCCCAGTAGTATCCTTGATTTGAATTATTATCGCTAATCCTAATGCCAAAGAACAAATAAAAACCTCTCCAAAACGAACCGTTTGGGAAAATCATCTTCATTACTGGAATTTTCATTTTCACGAATCTTTTCGATAACCTTCCGTCACTTGCGTTAATACACTGGGTGCACAGTGCTCTGAAAATCTAGCGAAATCGTCTTAGGGCACCAGCGGGTCTAATTCAGAGCCATCTGCGCGACGAGTTAAATCTGTAAAGAATACTAAAAATTAATTTCTATTCCACAATTTTCAGTTCAGCAATTCGAGAGATCGTGCTCACCGCAAGCCATGGAAAATAGACTACGTTGTGAAGCGATGGTCACTATTTATTAAAAAATCACGGTTGAATAAAAAATTAAACTATTAAAAAATTTCAAATAGTTTATAATTTTCACAAACTTATTAGGAAAAATTGTTTAATAAGCTTTCGTAATATTGTGTAGGAAAAAAGCTGAAAATTTCAGTATTTTCTCTATCTGCAACATATATTAAGTATACCAATTAATTGGTATACGAATTGGGATAGGTTCGCCAAATTTTGGAAGAAGTCTATAAAATAACCCCTTGAAAACTACCTAAAAATTGTTGTAGTTCGATGCAATAAAAATCCCCAAAAATGAAATGTACCTATTAATTTGAAACACAGTGAATAATACATACAATAAAGACCCATTTTTATCAATCTCATGGTGTATTTTAGGCTGACAAAATGGGGACGTTGACTAAATCGGACAATTTTTTTTTCTTTAAAATAAACTGAAGCTGTTAAAATATTCTTCCCGTCCCTTGATGTAGTCTGATAACTATTTCTGATTATGATGAACTTTTTATTTTTGCATATTTCCATCTTCATGATAAGGAAATCATGCTCAAGAAAGGATTTACTCGAATTCAGTATTGTTCGTCTGCTAGAGCCCATCAAACATATGTTCATATTTGGCTGATAAAATCGGGGTTTCAATGTATTATAATAGATATTCAGCATTCGAAGAAGTTTCTTGTGAACGAGTGTAGAACGACTTTGTTTCTACTTACTTGAAATCAGCGGCGTAGCCAGAAATTCGGTTTGATGGGAGTTTGGTGAAAATCGATCATACTGTCCAAACGGCATAATTGCGAAACCGTAATTTTTGGAGTTTTAAAATTATGCAGAATTAATTTTTCAGAAAATAGTAACAGAGTTCGTGTCTTTAGCGAATTTGTTGAGACTTTATTGTAGTCATGAATATTAACCTGAGAAAATTCACAATAAATACTTCTTGGACGATATACCGTCAAAATTATTTTATCAAATGATGCGCTGTTTAACGTTTGTAAAACTCATCGAAGATACTAAACCTCCGAAATTGGCGGTTTCAAAATGATGCTATCTTGACCTTAAATTACTGTTTTTAAACATTTGACCTAAACATATAATTGGTCATACAATAAAAATCAAATCCTCATCAAAATCGATCAAAACCTGCTAGAGTCGAACGGAAATCGTCATTTTTCATAAATTTCTCTTTATATTCAGAAAGTGTTATCCTCGTTATTAAGCATATTACGTTTTCGTCTCAACTCGACGCATTCCCAAAATAAAAATCTGTTTTAATCCACCTAGTGGTGCAATTGTGCTTTTCTCATTTGTCCAGATTACGATTCCATGGCTGATTATGTTCAATACAATGGTGGAAATGAATATTACATGTTCAGTACGATTTGCACATACATACAATGGATCGACAGCCACGATCTTGAGATACTATGTGATACTGAAACATCGTTTGAAACCAGCGGCGAATCATGGAGAAAGATCCGGGAGGTCCGGGTCCTGCCGAAAATTTTCAACTTGTTAAGCAATTTTAAACTAGTTTTAATTTTAAAGTAGCAACCTCTAACTGCATACTCCCTCCGGGCCGGTATGATTGACGATTTATAGAGTGGTTGCATAACCTTTCTATATGAGAAAGGCAAAAATGTACCAAAGTCCAAAAAAGTCAATTTTTGTCAAGCATCTCAATGTTTCATGCATTTTAAAGTCATTTGGCATCAAAAATACAAATTTGATTTTGAAAATTTTTCATTTCCGTTTATATGGGAATTTGCTGTGTAATTGCACTCTTCTTGTTAAATATCTCTTTTGATAATAGTCCGATTTCAACAATTTATAGCTTGTTCGAAAGGTATTCGTTAAAGCTGTTAAAACATATAAAAGCTGTTAAAGCTGTTAAAACATATAAATTGTTAATCTATATTGTCAATTTCGGCCGATAATTTAAAAAAACTGCAAAAAACGCCATTTTTACGCATTCAAACATTCATATCATGGAAACTAAACATCAGAATCAAAAACAAATTAATAGCGTTCATACTGTTTTTTAGTTCTTTCATTTAAAATTGGTTTGGATAAGATCGGTTCAGCCATTGCTGAGAAACACGAATGAGAATTTGTCCGTTACATACACACACACACACACACACACAGACACACACACACACAGACATTGTCCCAAATCGTCGAGCTGAGTCGATTGGTATATAAGACTCGGCCCTCCGGGCCTCGAAAAAAATCTTGAAAGTTTGAGCGAATTCTATACATTTCTTTTATAAGAAATGTAAAAGTCATTTAGTACACTTAACTAAAAGATATCTGTACATACATAGAAAGGAAATTTTCTCAACTTTCCAATGAAACCTTGGTAATAACGATAAAAAGTATATTTTTTAGATTAAAGTCTTTTAAGTACTTGTAGGTCGATTACAGGAAAAAATTAGAAGTGAAATTACAAGGAAACGAGAAGATATAGAAATATCATGTTGAAGAACAAATTATAAATCGTCCTCAAACCCATCTTTTGGATAATAGATATGGTGCTGGGTCATTAGGCCGAAAGCCGGTAGGCCGAATGTCGTTCGGCCGAATGCCGTTAGGCCGACTGCCATTAGGCCGAAAGGGTCATTAGGCCGAAGGCCATTTGGCCGAATGGGTCATTAGGCCGAATGGGTCATTAGGCCGAATGGGTCATTAGGCCGAATGGGTCATTAGGCCGAATGGGTCAGTGGCCCGAATGGGTCATTAGGCCGAATGAGTCATTAGGACGAATGAGTCATTAGGCCGAATGGACCAAAGAGAATGATAAATATGTATTGCGGTTGTAACTGAAAACTTTCAATGAAGGGGGACTTTTTACGATTTTTTAAAACTTGCAATAATAATGTTTAGAATATTTACAACACCTTTCTCGTTGCTGTAACGGAACAAATAAGTGAAAGTGACGGCTAATGTGGCTACGCCACATCGCTTTATGTCAAGTGCTGTCCGACATCGCTCCGCTCCGTCGGACTTAAACTAAAAAAAAAGCCCCTATGTTTGAGTAATCCGGGCAAACGAGTGGATCACAGGTTTTCTTGCGAGAGGTTATGCGGCTAGGCCGCATGCGCTAGAGCAGTGTAACAACCGAAAAATAGTTATAGCTAGTGGTTATATTAAGTTAAACTGATTTTTTTATTTTAATTTTCTTTTATTGCCAATGCTTTTTATAAATGGGATTTTATTTTGAAATATCAATCATTGGCAATATACTTTGGGGTTGATTTTCTGATGAACGGTACATTCTGAGAAATTATTTCCGGATATTGATATTATAATCAGAATGGTTTTGTTTGGTAATTTCTAGGGAAAACTCTTCGACATTATATTTTCTAGGGAATGTTTAGCTAAAACTTATAGAACCACGTTGGACTCCATCTGATTGCAGTTAACATCGTATATTTTATTTCGTGAATGATTCCTACAAAAGCAATAATATATTCATTAATTGCATAGGTATTAAAATTTTTAACGACTTTACGGAGTCATTCATTCTTCTGAGCGTATTCATTCCTCTGTGCGGTTCTTCCTCCAACAAGGAACACATTCGCCCACACACTACCAGCTATCTGTCCAAATGAAGTTCGTCAATCGTCTTCCATGTTCCCACATGCGGTGCTCCAATAAGTTTCGACTGGTTATGCCACGTTTCGACCTGGTTTGTTGATAATTCAATACATTGGAATATACAGATCAAAAAGACGGAGGGTATATAGGAAGACAGCGCAGCGGGGACTAACTAGCTAACGATCAGAGGTTAATCGAGACTACCAACTCACAAAGAAGTATTCCAAATTCCATGGTACATCGTATACTAGATCTTTTGAAGTAAAGAAGAAAGAACGGTCCCTTCAGTTTTTGCGGCCTTGACAAACAAATTTGATGATCGAATTTTCAATCAGGCTCGTAAAGCAGGTAGCAATTGTTTATTGTTCGTTGCTAAGCTCGTTTCTAGGATCGTTGCTATATGCATCTGTTATTTTTTACGGGCAAAAATGCGTAAAGATTGGGAGAAAGTAGCTCGTTAAATGGACTAGGACAATCGTCAATAGAATGGTGAAGCGTGAGGGAATTAAGTACTCAAAGGGAGGTTCCACTTGTACTCGTAAAGAAATTTTATGACGAGATGTTTTGAGGCGCTTGCTAATATTAAAACTGATAGCGAATATGCGTCATTGTGACAGAGAGACCTTATGACGCACTAGGGGTACGTTGTAAACATCGGAAACAATTTGGGTTGAAACTTTAATTTTTCGGACGTTATGACATACACTCAATTTTTTATCTCATGACATACGGCTTGTGTATCTTAATGTTCCGGATGATACATGCAATGCTAATGAATAACGTATTGGTATCCGCAATCAGCAAATTAAAAAAAAAGTTTCTAAATAAAATACATAAAAATAAACCCA
Source organism: Topomyia yanbarensis (assembly GCF_030247195.1). Classification (NCBI taxonomy): domain Eukaryota; kingdom Metazoa; phylum Arthropoda; class Insecta; order Diptera; family Culicidae; genus Topomyia; species Topomyia yanbarensis. Next base: position 102,616,547 of record NC_080670.1, on the reverse strand, counting down.
TCACAACCGATGTTAAGGAATATACTTAAGCACCTTCGATTATCAACGCGTCATCTCAATAAGTCTCTGAAACGATGCTTTTAATCAAATGACATTCAGCGCAATGGTACATACGTCCTAATAAGCCATTTGGCCCTACTGCCTCATTCGGCCTAACGACCCATTCGGCCTAATGACCAATTCGGCTTAATGACCCATTCGGCCTAATGACCCATTCGGCCTAATGACCCATTCGGCCTAATGACCCATTCGGCCTAATGACCCATTCGGCTTAATGGCCCATTCGGCCGAATGGCGTTCGGCCTAATGACCCATTCGGCCTAATGACATTTGGCTTTATGACCCATTCGGCCTAATGACGTTCGGCCTTGCAGCATTCAGCCTAACGGCTTTCGGCCTAATGGCCCGACACCAATAGATATTGCTATAATCATAATTCATTATTGTTATTTGAAATTAACAAAAACATAATCAAAAACAACAACTTTGAGCTACTTTACAAGTACAAGGTAATTAAAACTAATTAATTGAGAGATATGAGAACACAAGAAAATTCACTAAATAATTCATTAAATAAGTTTTTTACGCAAAAAGTTCAATAACTCTGTATCGGTTGAGATTTGATGGTATGTGCAGAAAGTTTTTTTTTCTCCAAATATGAAAGTCAATCACCCCTCGAGAGATTCTTAATCATGAACCAAACACCCTATATCGTCGCTGTTGTGCTATCTTACGACAAACGCTATTTTGGGGTAAACTGAGTTAGATATGCCACATCACTTGTCTAAAAAATCTCTACAAAATGGCGTTTTCAGAATTTTGACATTCTGCTTGATTATTGAGATATAGCGAGAAACGTGCCGAGAAATTTTTAATTTTTTGCTTCAAATGGGATTAGCTCAAGTAATCTTGATGCAGAAGATGTTTTCATGTGTAAAACGATCTGAGAAACACAATGGCAATCATTTTCAAAACAACAATACACGAATAGCGAGAAAAATGCAGTTTAAGTTTTAGACTGGAAATATAGCAAATTTGGCAACACTGTAATAAAAAATAACTTTTTTTTTAAGATTACCTGACTCATTTCCTTCAAAATGCATCTCACCGATTGTTTATAGAACGAATGAAGCCAAAGATATGAATAAAAGTTAATAATTGATGATTTTTTTCTATGAAAAATTCTCCATGCTCGATTATGACACGCCATACAAAGTTTGTCATCAATTCACACCTATGACACGTGTGAGTGCGACTTTTGTTTACATTTATTGTACAAACTCGCAACATATTACAGTGCCGCCGATCTTCGTAATATTTGAGAGATTCATACAGAATAGATAGAAGCATCAATTGTCTTCTATGGATTGTTTATACTATTTATAAGTTGCCAGACATTCAATCTCAAACTTCAAAAATCGTTTTTTCAAAATGTGCTAAATGGCGCTTGTCATAAGATAGCACAACAGCGACGATATATATATATATATATATATATATATATATATATATATATATATATATATATATATATATATATATATATATATATATATATATATATATATATATATATATATATATATATATATATATATATATATATATATATATATATATATATATATATATATATATATATATATATATATATATATATATATATATATATATATATATATATATATATATATATATAAAAAAGTCAAAGTTTGTATGTATATGATTTATAGACTCTCAAACGGCTTAACCGGTTTCCGTAAAAATTATACATAGTAGGTATTTGTTATGGAGCGTGTTTGTGTGCTATTGATTGGGGATTATCTGCCCGCCAGGTGGCGCTTCGGAACAAATTGTGTTTTCTCCTATTTCGCTGAAAGTCCCAGCAGCTCGCGAAGGGTATTAGCTAGTATTATATATTGGCAAATAATTTAAACAAAATTACTTTGGAATAGTTGATCTATCTGTATATTGAGTTAACACAGATAACAGACGTTTAGGCTCGATTCGAAACATGTGTAAAAACCGAGGGTGTGCCCCAAAGGGAAAAAGAGCGTGTCCGGATAAGAATAAGAAGAGTGACAGATTTGACAAATGCAAAACAGATTGAAGATAATCCGCATAAGGTGTATGCATGTGTGTACAATAATATTTTTGGTGGCAAACGCTTTGAGAGGCTGAAAGCACTAGTATCTATATTCAATCTATATTTATCGTTGCGATCGTAATTCTTCTACCAGCAATTTACACCGCGGAGGTGGTGTTCTTATTGCGATAAAGAAAAATCTTGCTGCGACTGAACTAAAAATGCCTGGATGTGAATGTTTGGAACAGGTTGTCGTACGCGTTTCCCTGCCAGGTCGGTCGTTATTTATTTGCTGCATTTATCTGAGGCCGAATAATGATCCTGACTTGTAAAACGTACACTCCTCCGCGGTTCAGAGCATTCTTGACAAAGCCAGCAGGCGAGACAATGTATTAGTTGTCGGTGATTATAACCTTCCTCATCTCCGGTGGTCTTTCGATGACGATCTTAAGTGCTACATTCCAGAAAATGCGACATCGGAACAAGAGACGGCCATCACAGAAACTTTGGTCTCTGATGGTTTATATCAAATCTGCTCTCTTAGCAATGTGAACGGACGGACACTCGATCTAGCCTTCGTAACGACACGAACGTGTTCGAACTGATGGAGCCTCCGACATCTATACTTAAGGTAGACCCTCACCATAAGCCCTTCGTCTTAAGATTTGACGCGTGTTCTAACGACGGCGACGATTCCGATACAACTAATGACGACCTCAACTTCGATTTTTCTCGATGCAACCTCAATGAAGTCTCATCGGCCATTGGCGCAGTCAGCTGGAACGATATGCTGGATGGATATGATTTGAATCAGGCAGTTTCGGCGTTCTACGAGGCCATATATGAAATTCTTTGTTGCAATGTTCCTAAAAAACGTACCACTAAAAAAGTAGATTATAAGTACCCGTGGTAGAACGCTGAGCTTGACCGGCTGCACAACGTACTACGGAAGCAACGTAAGCGATTCTTACATCACAGGACCGACGACAACAAAGTTATTCTTCGACAAATTGAGCTGCAATATGAAACAGCCCGAAACAGTGCAGTAATAGCCGTAAGCACAAAGCCGTACTAACTATTTTTAAACCGGACTAACTTTTAAACCCGCCTAAAATTTTTGGTAAGCTTTAATCAAACGATTATGTCGTTTATATGGCTGCGTTCTGATCTGCGTTACACGTCAATGTTAAAAAACAACAAATTCAAGTTAAAGAAAATGAGTAAATTCATTTCGATGTTTTCTTGCAGTGAAATAGCTTTTCTTCGTCAAATATCTCGTTCCATAGGGTTTGAGAACAATTTTGTCAACTTGTTGCCGATATTTTTCTGACATAGAACTTTAACGTGTTGGATAGTTGAAAGTTGGCCTATGATGTACAGTACTTTGTAGTGACATAATATGCACAAAAGAAAATAAATTGATATACATATGCATGTTTTTATTCAGTTTGAATAGGCGCTCGTCGAGTTAGAGGTGACTGAACCATCGGTTGTAATTGGTGCTATGATAGTTATTTCTCGACAAAAATATGATTACTGGTTAAAAGCCAACTGTCAAAATTCTCTTTGAAAGGAAATTCCGGACAAACCGTCGCTGGATAAATACAGTTCATAGCAGTTATTGGAAGAGAAAATTTTTCTCTTTTGTTTACTGCCAACATCTGTGATTGGCGAGTAACGGTTTGTCCGGAATTCCCTTTCAAAGAGAATTTGACAGTTGGCTTGTAAGCTGGAATTATATGTTTGTCGAGATTTCAAACTTTGATTAAAAAATTGGTTAAAATATTTCAATTTGAATTTAAAATGAACTGTGAATGTCATGAATTAAACTTTGACAGATTGATCATTTATATTCACAAGCGTTATATTTAATTTTTTTTTGCACTGTGGCAGACAGAGAATATATATATATATATATATATATATATATATATATATATATATATATATATATATATATATATATATATATATATATATATATATATATATATATATATATATATATATATATATATATATATATATATATATATATATATATATATATATATATATATATATATATATATATATATATATATATATATATATATATATATATATATATATATATATATATATATATATATATATACATATATATATATATATATATATATATATATATATATATATATATATATATATATATATATATATATATATATATATATATATATATATATATATATATATATATATATATATATATATATATATATATATATATATATATATATATATATATATATATATATATATATATATATATATATAATTGCTAACAAAATTTCTATGATTTTATTAATAAAATAATAAGTGCATTAAAACATAAATGAGAGTTTTAAGCATCCTAGCAATATATTTTTACCAACACCCTGTAATTATTTGTGCCGTTTATACGCAATTTTCCTTCAAACAAACTTATGATCATTACAAAAACTGACAGAATCTTATACCTGTTTAATTATTTCAAGAGTTAATTAATATTTTAATATATTTATGTCGTATTTTGGAATTATGTACCGGTGGTTCAAAATTATTGATGCATATGCCAAAAATCGAAATAAATATATTGTTTGACGCGAAATTCAAATTGTATTCAGATGTTTTATGTGATTCTATTCTTATTGGAACATTGCACATATTTAAAATCAATTATTTACTCTTAGCTTGGGGTATATGTGGAGCTAATTTCTAAACTGGTAACATTCTGATTCAATTTGCTAACCACGAGTGTAAAAAAATCATAAAATATTGCATTTTACGATCTATATCCAATTGTCATTTGTTTGGATCTATCCCCTAAAAACAATAATTTTCTTCCGTTATTTACTTTCTTTGATGTGTGATACAATAGATATATGGGCAATAATTCGTGAAAATATGTTATCGATTTATATTAACGAATTAAATGGTTCTACTTATTCTCTTAGCGATTAGCAAAAAGAAAAGAATCAAAACAATTCTTATTGTAGTTCTGTTTCTAATTCACAAAAACAACTTTGATCTGAATTGATCTCAATTTATCCAAACGTGCTCTACTGTAACCCTTTGATGTGCAATTGGAATCAAGCGCGTAGAGAGAAGGAAAGAACGAGGAAATAAAAAATACGGGTAGATAAACACGGTAAAAAAACTTTACCCATTTTATGTATTCAAATTGCCCATTTTCGGAAGTTATTCGAGCTGTCAAAAAATGGCTATTTTTTGCTTCTAACAATGGGTGCTTTTTATTCATTTCACAACTACTCGATGAGATAATGTCAATGGATATACTGATCTTAATAATGAGTGAAAAGTCATTAAGAATTATTTTAAGCGAGTTAACCTGCGAACTAAGGTTCGTAGCGGAACCTGCAAATTACCGACCTGCATCTGAGTACGTGGTGGAAACGGAACATTTCGGCAATGCTCATAAAACAACGGCTGTTTAGACTACTGATGATGTTGCAAATATGCGCCAGTTCGGCATTTTTAGAGCAGCCAAAAGATCCAGCCATCAAAAATATATCCAGTTGGCGGTTTTATTTTGTTAAGCAGTTAAGGAGACAATAATGTGAAATGAATATTATTTTGTTTTTTTTTTAATTCAGAAATAATTCTATTGACAGTATTTTTCATTCTGGCGCGATTTTCATGATTGGTTTTTTTTCACGCATTTTTTTGTACCAGTTCTGCGAAAAATAAACCCAAGTTGATGTACAAGAGCTTTATTTATGGATACGAACTCTTTACTCACTTAATAGGTTATTCCACTTTTATTGAAAATGCGTAGTTTTCTACGCATTAATTGGTATTTTATTTTATTAGTGTAGTTCGACAGTGCTTGTCTTTCCTACCTGATAAACTGGCTTATTTATTGCCATCTTTATTGCGAGCAAAGAGAGTCATATTTATCCAGAAGAAAGCCGAAGAGAGGATTGAAAATAACGAAATGTATGCAAGAGAAGCATGACAAATTTTTGCATATTTTTGTCTTCTTCCGGTAACATGATGCTGCCATTTGCATTGCTGCGTTCTGATCAGCAATACACGGCTATGTTAAAAAACTATACAATAAAGTTTATTTAAAATTCACTGTTTATGCCATTTAATAGTCTGTTGTTTTTAAATCGATTTTGAAATCCTCGATTTAGCTTCAGGGGTTACACCACTGTAGAGCACGAAAAAATAGGGTTATTTCGAGAATTTTTTATTGCGCAATAAAATGGTGAATCGACATCTTGTTGAATGGGATTTATAACATAAATATTGTATCAAATAAAATAATTTTTTCGAGTAATTTCATCACAAAATGGCGGCTCTGCAGCATTTTCACCTCATGCGCGTTTTTTGGAAGGGGTCCACGGTCGGAAATCTATCTCCCGTGATTTTTGACCTAGCGCCAAAAACTAAAGTTTTTCTGATTCCTTATGTCAATAGCGATGTACGTAGGATTTTTCGGATATTTTGATTTTAAGCGAAATGGCGCAGTTTTGAGTGGAAAAACGTCGAATATGTCATAAAAATCTACACAAAATCGTTAATCAATAAAAAGGTAAGCAATAAAAAAAAAAATTAATCCTGCGTACGTGACTGGCGAAATCAATTTTGAATATACTGTGAAAATTTCAAAGCGACCAAAAATCATTTGTTCGAGTTACATTTCCGGCAGTGGTTTCGAGAAAAACGCGGTTAAAGTTTGCAGTACACCTGGGTTATACTTAAGAAGCGTTGCTGCAAATTTTAAAATTAGTATATTTTTGAATTGTTTTCGTTCTCCATGTTTTGGGATATCATTTTTTACATACTAAAGCACATTTTAGACTAATAAATAAAAAATTCTACAGTGGAGCAACCGCTTAAACAATTTATTATTTAAGATCCATAATTGACCAACACGTTATTTTGCTATTTTGCTAATAATGGTGCATACTATCGAGAACGTTATAGAGTTGTATTGTTAGGCGCTAGCCACTTCAAGAGCTTGAAGAGCTTCTCTAACGTTACACTTAGTAGTCAGTCAGTTCAGCCACATCTAACTGTTCCAAATTAAATCAAATGCTTATAGAAAAACAGTGGAAGTTTACATCTTTTGAAAAGTTTGTATCAGTTGCTGTTCTGCAACACATGAAAAATGCCATAAAAATTACGTATTTGCTTCAGATAATTATGTCGTCCATGGAATGGAAATCTGAAATTTGAGCCTGGTGGGGCTTATTATACCATCCTACCCAACTAGTCTACTAACCATGCATATAGAATTTGGCTGACCTACTTTGCTGAAAATGAAGTAATTCAAATTATCAGCACGATTACCCAATCAAGTCTGAAATACCAAAAGTCCAGTAATTTTCATTAATAAAAATTATAATTAGTTACTTCCTTTAGTCTGCCATCTGTCTGATAATGAATTGACAATTATAAATTTACAAATTGAATCTGATACTGGATGCAGACAAAATTTCATGGACCAATCGTTCTGAATTTTGCACAATTCTTCTTCTTCACATCATTGCCAAGGCAACTACAAGAGCTTTTTGCAAACTTCTAAATATTATTATTTTAAATAACATTTTAATCGTTGTTTTAGCAATAATCGGACTTTGGTTTCAAAGTACTACGAAAAAATCGAAAATCGACCAAAAAATAAAAGCTCCCTTAATTACTTGTGATATGCTGTGAAAAACAACTGTGCAAATGTCTCAACGTTTGGTTCAATAGATTTTGAGTTATGATGTATACCGCGAAACAAGTTGTCGATGTGGCGCCTGACTGAAAAGACAAACAATCTTTGTATCGAAAAAAATCATTTTTTGCCGATACCTTACACAACCCGATACCTTACAATAACATTTAAATAACGATCAAAATGAGAATATTTGTAACAGCTTGTTTGCCTTCATATCTAAAAGTGTTACTTAGGCTATATGGCATGGCTTCATTTACAATTTTTTATTCAATCTTAGTTTTGAACTCTTTCGAAGGCAGTAAAAATATAAATAAACTTCCACTTGCTTGTGGTGTTCATTGTGAGAACATACAACTAGAAAAGGGAACAAATTGTGATTATATATTCTTTTCCTCATGTTAAAATAACTAAAAAATTGTGAGCAAATTAAACTTCACACATTTGGGTAGCCATAGGTAAACTAACGATCGAAAACAATTTTCATCTCTGAATCCAATTATAAAATTTCGTTCGACAGTTTGTTTCAATATGATTCGACTTCTGCTAACCTGCAATATAACACTTCGATGTGGCGTTTTGAAATGAGCGTGTAGCACCTTCTGGATATAGGACGATAAAGAATATTAAAAAAAATGCATTTAAAATTCGATTACTCCTGTTTTTCGTACGGGATAAAAACTTGCTTACTTGCCCTCATATGGTTTGTGTGCAACATGGGCCATAATATTGCACATAAAGGTCGAAAAAATGATTCAAATTATTGAGATGTATGCAAGAGGAACATGGCGGCCTTTTACACTGTTTTCATTTGGCTTCAGGATGCAGCCATTTCTGCAATGACAGGTACTAACGTCTTAGACCGGACTAAACTCAGGCCTAAAGTCAAAGATAGTACCGTGTGACGGTACCAACTAGATTCAAGCTTACCGCTATAAGTATCTCAACCAAGTCCAATGCAACCTGCGGAATAATCCCTCGACATTCTGGAAGTTTATAAATAGCAGAAGACGCTCCGGGGGTATTCCAGAAAATGTTTATCTTCGAAACAAATGTTCACAGTCCACAGCCGAATCGGTGGATCTTTTTGCAGATCACTTTCGAGATGTATTTACCAGCCCTCCTGTCTACCCATCGCAAGACTACCTTGAAACATTGCCAACCTATTATATCAGCCTTCCCTTCCCTAACGTAAACGTTATCGATGTTTTGATAGCTTTATCCAGCGTTGACCCGTTGAAAGGGCCAGGTCCGGATTGTTTGCCCCCTTTGTTCATAAAACATTGTGCCCGAGCGCTTTCTGTACCAGTAAGCATTATTTTCAAGCGCTCGATCACGGAAAATGTTTTTCCAAGTGTGTGGAAAGAAGTTGCAATAGTTCCTATCCATAAGGCAGGAATCACACATAATATTGAAAACTATAGAGGGATCTCGCTTCTGAATTGTTTGGCCAAAGTTCTGGAAAAGTTTGTTTACAATTCAATGTACGCTGCATCTTCACACATAATTGATGAACGTCAGCACGGCTTTGTAAAGAAACGCTCGACAACTTCGAACTTGATAACGTACACAAGTTTTCTAGTTCCAGCCGTCGAGAAGCGCCAGCAAGTTGATGCAATATATTTTGATTTCGCTAAAGCATTCGACAAGGTGCCGCACAACATTGCGGTTATGAAACTGCAGCGATTAGGATTTCCTCCGTGGGTAACCAGGTGGTTACAATCTTACCTTTCTGAACGATCCGTTTTTGTTAGAATCGGCACCACATGCTCAAGCGTATTTGAAACGCCAACCGGTGTCCCTCAAGGAAGTCACTTAGGGCCACTTATCTTTATATTATTCATCAACGATCTCTGCACCCGCATCAAGTCTGGAAAACTACTCTACGCTGATGATCTGAAAATCTTTCGCTCCATTGCTTCGGGACTCGATTCAGCTATGCTCCAAGAGGATATAGTCAATATTGAAGAGTGGTGCTCGCTGAATGGAATGCAGATCAATGTCGATAAATGTAAGGTGATAAGCTTCGGGCGCTCGACAACTCTAAGGCGCTGCGAATATACCCTTCAAGCGTGTGTCATCGAGTACGTGGAATCTATCCGTGACCTGGGAGTGTTATATTTTTATCCCTTTATGGGCAGCTAGGGCCGAGGGTGGTGGCTAGCGGGTTTCATACATCCTTGACCTGACGGACAAAGCTATGGTGCCTTGAACACAGGCAACGCAGATCCAAGGCCATCATTGAAATGATAAGTTCTGCGTTTGAGATGTACTTCGCCCGGTTGCCAGATGAATACCTGTAATTATTGCTTGTAGCTTTGTATGTATGAATCTAATGTTCAGTCCTGGGTGGTGTACGCGTGGAAGGTGTGGTTTTTAGCGCTCGAGTCCAGGAGTGCATATCTGTCTGGGTTAGCGTGGGCGTTTACTAATTGTGTAATAGTGTGATCGCTAAAGGCTCGAGCATTTGAATGCTAACGTGTCTCTAACTTTGCGTGCATAAATTCGATTTTAGATTCGTGTGGCCATTCGCATATTCACGTGTATTTTGGAACTATCGCGCGCGGACCGTGAATCTGATAATTAATTTTTAGTGTATGGTAGAGGAACGTGTTGTCTAGTGTATATGAGGATCATTCTTGATTGGTCCAAGGCATGAGTCTAGCCTGATCGAGAGTAGAGAATTCCGAACGTAGCCGGTCTATGATCGCGCGAGTGATGGATTAATGCTCGAGACCGCGATTGTAAAGTTATAGTGTCTGGGGTTTCCAGGTTACATGCATTCACCAAATGAGACTAGCTTATGTCAGCTTACTTGTGCACTGGTTTCGTAGAATCGAGGCGATCATCGAAATGATAGATCCTACGAGTGAATGCACTTGGCCCAGTCACCTGTCAAGCATTTGTGTATTTGTGTGTGTTGAGATGTGTGGAGCCTGTAAATAATATTTTAATACGGATAATATTTTATACGTTAAAATAAGAAATATGTAATATACTACTTGCAGTTTGTTGATCGTTCCTACTTATCTGATTCCATCGAGTATGAGAATACATCTCCATTGTTCTAAAACTTGGCGACGTCTGATGGCAGAGAAGAATCATTGTTGGCAGCAATGTTGCTCTTCTTGGATGTATGAGCTCGAAAAGGTCATCACAAGAATATAACGCATGAGACCGAAAATAAATAAAAATAAAATAAAGAGAAGAGTTAGTATTGTTATTGAGTATTAATAATATGCCGATTTTTTTCGAGAGTTGTCCTACTGGAGCTGTAGAGCTAATTGATTCAATTAAGGCATGGACCTAGACTTCTAGAATCGAGGATAGAGACTCCCGGACGTGCACGATTCATGAATGCGCGAGTGCGGGGGACTGTAGGTTCACGCTTGAGACCGCGTCCGAGTGATTACAAGTGCTAAGACGTTCATACTATCACCGGGATGTTATAATGTCTGGAATAGCGCGAGTAGTATAGATTGCGTGGATGGCCGCGAAGGGCTCAACCATTTTTATATTTGTCTGGCGTGTGTATACATTGTATACTTTGTGTGTATACATTCTATTTTCATGTAGTTTAGTGGATATGATCACTATATCTTCGATTGATCTACCTGAAGGCATTGGACCTATGCCACTAGGGCCGAGAATAGGGGATTCCGGTCGAAACCGATTCATGATCGCGCAAACACCGGTATTTGGAGGTTCACTCTCGAGACCGGGATTGTTAATTTATAAGTGCTAAACCATTCACTCAGTCACCGGGGTGTTATACTTTTTACGAGATTGTGGGTGTGATCGTGCGTGGATGATCGCGAAGGCTCGAGCGTTTGTATGTGGACGTTTTTGTCGCGTGTGCCAGTATGTATGCAACTTCGCGTGGACACATTATTTTTATAAGCGTGTGGCCATTCGCGTATTCTTCAATGATCGCGCGTGGACGTCTTGTCTAGTTTCTACCTCTATTGGTCCAATTAAAGGCATGAATTTGGGCTACTAGGATCAAGGGCGGAGACCTCCGGACATGACCGATTTATGATTGCGCGAGCTTAGGTTCTTAGGTTCCAACGTTCACCTAATCAATTGGGGAGTTTGAATATTGGCGAGATCGCGGGCGTTCGCACTTGTGAACAGGTTTGTGTTATCGCGTAGGCCACGTTTGTAAGTTTGGAATGAGACTGTTAGTGTACATGAGCGAATAAGCAATTTGTGTTAGTGAATGTTAGCATGGATCTAATTGAAAATACAGCAACAAAAGAAGAGCGCCTGCAGAGAGAATTGGGCCCAAAACCCACATTGTATATTATTTGACCATGGCAGTGGATAATAAAGGTCGCCAAGCTAAGTACTAAAATTGATCACAATGTAGCTTAACTAAAAAGAAAATAATCGTATCCCAAGTTTCTGTGATATAATCACTGTAATACTGCTTTGGTGGAAAAGCCCCCGGACCACATCAAGGTACAGTATCATGCCGAGGGTATCCGTGACCTGGGAGTGTTGTTTGACAGAAAACTTCGCTTCGCCGACCACATCACAGCGACAACGGCTAAAGCTTTTGCAACATTGGGTTTTTTGAAACGAAACACTGCTGACTTTTACTGGTCCGTAGCATTTTGGAGTACGCTGTACAAGTGTGGGCGCCGTACAACGCCGTGCAAATCGATTCGGTTCGGAAACTGGTTGATGTGCTTGTAGAACTCAAAACAGAGGGATTGGATATAGTATATAATGGACAGACCAAAAAGATTTTTATGCTAGGATTTGTACTAGGTGACAACTAAGGAGTCAATGGCATACCAGGTTTCGTAAAATGCTTCAGAGCTAACTTCTCTTGTCGGCTGTGTAAACGGTCAATGATGATGATGTAATTTGAAGCCACCATCAGCTCAAGGTTTTTCCAGTGAATGCGGGTAGACTTACAGTAGCCCCGAAATAGTTTATCGTGAAACCTTCATATTATTGCTGTTACTAAAGGGAAATCAAAAAGGGTTGGACGGGCCCGTAAGCAGAGACACTTACGCACACCCCGCTGGGGAAAAAGGAGGAAAAGAGTCCCTTCCAACAATAATATTCCAGTCAAAAGGTAAACAATTTCGCTATACATGCTTTACCCACCTGATGGTTTGTTTTGAGAAGGGTGCGTCAAACTCATATAAGACCTTCTGAAGAAAACAAGTTTCCTTCAAGTGACTTGGGCTGGCTATCCACGTTCCCTCGTCCAGTCCTCAATTCGTATGATACCCTGTTGCTCCCATCCCTTCCCAGTATTCAATTGTTATATAGTGTGTTTACAGCATTATATGTTATCAGGATAATGTATGTAATGAAAATTATGATTCATAATGAATATCATACAACAACATGCAAATAATATAATGAATGCCATGAATTTAATTATGTTATCGAGTAATATAAAACAATATAGTCCATATAATGAGTAATGAAATCAAAGGGATAATATTGTGATGATAGAGACAATCCATGTGTTGCTGAAAATAAATGATACCAGAACAGTAAAGGCCCGTTTTATCACTCTCCTGTGTATTTACGGCTGATGAAGTGTAGACATTGAAAACCTTGGCTCATTACCCATAATCGGGTCGTCCAATTCAAATTTCAATTTTATTTTGCATGTTTCGCATCTATAACATAAAATAGATTTACTCAATAAAGGATTTACTCGAATATTGTTAGGTTGGTCTACTAGCAACCATTGGACAGATTTTCAATTGAGGCTAACAAAATAGTGCCAAAAAATTTTCATGTCATGCTAGCAAAAGCTGGCCTTCACTGTATAATGAAATGAAATGTTCAAGGGAATATTAAATAACAATCAATAATAAATATTATGAAAGTTCTTTCTATAATTAATATGAATATGGTGAATTCAAGCAATATAGTCAACATCAAACCTGTATACTATTGGGGATTAAAAAAGTACTCATTTGAACTAAAATTTAACAAACAAACTAAACTAAATGTCAGTAATACCTAGAATGTGACGACTCCTTGCGTTGCGTTGCGTTGTGACGATGATTTTGGCGGATTGCACACTGACTTCATCATGTTTGACTGCTGATTATCTAATAAGAGTTGCTTAGGAAGTGGTAAGTAGGAATTCATACCAATCCGACCCATATTAAAACCTCAACAGCATGATAGCCATCATTGCCGGCCGCCCCCATCTCCATCGTTCACGGGGAAGGATAAAGGATAAGGTAGACGGGAAGTGTTGATGCTCCACCTACTTAACGGAAGGACGACGATTCATCAGACTCTTCCATAGGTGTCGCGGAGTTGGTGGTTTGGAAGGGTATCAGGTCTAGGATTCGCTCCAAGCAAACGATGCGACCTGTAAAGCATGTTTTATTAGGTAGTTGTTTAGTTAGTCTTCGAGTGCACGATCACTCGAAAAAGAGATGATCTTGTTTAGTTTTTGGTTATTTTTAAACTCTGGGCAGCCGGCTACCGAGAGTATACTATGTTCCCTAAACAAAAGCAATTTGAACTCCACACGGCCGACCGTGGGAGTATTGCCTAGAAAAGCTAATCTTATCCGCGTAATGGGCCGGATCACTATTTATTGCAACAGTATTTGGACAGAATTCGCTACTTCTTCTCTACGATATATTTATTGGCTTGAAAACTACCGAGTGATAACACATTATACAGGCAAAAATAGCGAGAGATGTTATAAATCAAGGAAAGTATTTCTTATTTTCCATATCGGATTGTTTGTGGAATACAAGTATACGAGCGATAATACCGAACACTGAAGGGAAATATAAAGGATTGTTAACCTGATGCACGGGCTTGTTAGCAATAACGGAGCTTTAAATTAGGTTCATAAAAACAGACGCGGCGAATTTTCAATACGTATTGACCCGTCTTCATAGATACTAGTCAGATTAGTCGTATTGGGGCTAATTTCCGATCAACTATTCATTTTTACGGCAATGTTTTCTCGACTAGATCTGTTCGCACCCTCTCATTCTGTTCGCACCCTCTCATTCTGCGGTCTAAGGACCAAATATCATCAATAGACTTAGACTCGCGTGGAGGCATGAGATAGGAAACTTGTAAGAATTTTGCTATCCCACCGTTTGACTACCAGAATGGATGGGAGAACAGTAATACTAGCAAATACCGACTACCATAAGAGCGGTGCAAATTTGAACGAGTGACGTAGAGTACTGCACTGAAAAAAGGACCAGGAGTGCGATTTTACGAAGTTTTAGCTTCCGATGGCCCTACATTTTCTGACAAAGTGAAGTTCTTGAATGTTGAGATTTTTATTACTGTTTAGAAAAGCAAAAGTATCATAAAGCTAGTGTCAGGCCTTCATGAGACCTCAAGGAGTCACTTTTGGAGGTATTCGTAAATGTAGATTTGTCAGTAGACGGTTCCAAATATAATAGAAAAATACCTAATTTAACACAACTACAGATCACTTGCAACATAAAAAGCTTTTTGTGAAATTCGACAGCTCCATCTTAGGCCAATTCAATAAATTTCCTACATGAAAGTTTCCATTTTTTAAAAACGGTTTTTAAACCAAAGCTTTGGAAGTTAAACCTTGGCGTGGAAGTGCCGGTATATTAATATATTCTGTTACTTAGTGTAGAATTAGATTTCGTCATTTACGGCTAATATACAACCGCCAGAAGAAACTTAAAACGTTGGTACACAATCAAGAAAGGCGAATCAGAAAAGGTGAGTATATGTCAGTGATTCACTAAATACAGACTGGAAAGAGGGTAATATGGAAAACCTTAAGGTCCGTCCAGATTAAGTCTTCGGTACGGAGCAAAACGTCGGCCTAGGAACTCCTAGCATGTTGTTAGTCGCCTCTTACGACATGGGAGCAGTTCCCAGAGGTTCTATTCTTGGTTGAAATAGTGCAAAAAGATTTCAGCCCGCCGGACACCACACGGCTTGTAATACCTAGAATGTGACGACTCCTATAGACGAACTAAATAAAAAAATAAAAATAAAATAAAATGGAACGATATTTGAAAAATTGACCAAAATAATATGAATAAACGTAAAAAATGCATTGGATGAATATACTGTAAAAGATTAACATAAAAAATTTTCATATTTATTAGGATGGGATTCTTTTTGCTTAACTTCGCGGACTTCACTGAACCATACAAGAGCCTAAGTCGACTGGCTGCAGCTCGCAATTCCTCATCGCAACCGAAACGCGCATGTTAGCTATCATGGTAAAACCTATTCCTCTGCCTTCCCTTTCTCTTAAATCGTAGTTCCTCTTGAAGCCGCCATCTCTAAGTAAACTGACGAATATGAATATTTAATGTAAAATATAACATAAATAAAATATGAATATCATAAATATTGTATGGCACTTAATATGAATACACTATAGTATTTCACGGCAATTATGCTGTCGAAGGAAACAATATTGTATATACATTGAATATAGTGACTTTTGTAGGAGTAATAAAATTATTATCAAATGATAAATCTGCTAAGAATAAAATTTTTAGGCAAGAAATTCAAAAACATCAAAGAATTAAAAAGTAACGAAGTATCAAATAAATCTAAAATTGTGAAATTCATTGAGGAGTTTTCTCGTAACTAAATCAACACTCCTGATAGCACTCCGCGCTAAACAATTGTTGCTAATAGAGAATTAAACCGGGATAAACTATTACACCTTTTCACTACACGCAGTACAATTTAAAAGATACGCCAAATTTCCGTCATGGGTACCGCTCATCAACCGATCATCTAAATTATTTATATGCAGTCACACACAACATAAACGGCACGGAATGTTTTATCATACGGAAGTGTGAATTAGCGGACGAGAAATACATTGACGTTCCTGTTCGTTGACAGTAGCTGGCGCATAGTCTGAATCGGGCTTAACTTTCTCATACGGTCTCTCTCAAACGAGGCTCCCTTGCCCTCACAAACGGATTTTTAGTGAGATTATTTTTTCACGCGAACACATCAATCGTCCAACAGCAGGATCCAGTATTAGCCATAGCGTGTGAAAACCACAGCAATCTCAAAGAACAGGTTAAAGTACGAGGGGAATTACCGCTCCGTCCCCATTCCATTAACCCATTATATCCTAGCGTATGAAATTTCATATGCAGAACTATCCATCGTTTAACGCGTATTTACTGCAGAATTTTGGCATCTAACTGCTTTATTATTGCACTAATGGGATCATTACACCTCATATTTCATTGTGAAACAAGACAACTGCCATTTTTTATAATTTTGTTTACATTTTCGAACCGTGTATAGTTGGGGCAAATGGCGGCTGAAAAGTAAGCAATACATTTAATTGAATTTTATTGTTGGAATTCGTGCTAATAATTCCATTATGTGACAAAACGTTCCTACAGGTGTAAAAGAAGTGTTGTTTATCAGAAAATCCGAAGAAATATGTCAAACAACTTAAAATTTGTTGTTTTTATTTAAGCGTACGAAATTTTTTGCACGAGATATTTTCATTCAAAAAACCATTTTAAGCGGTGATTTTATTTTTCCCATAATCTTTAATACATTTTTTGGTGGAATTGAAGATATCACAGCATTTGGCTCACTTTTTGAAACCCCTGGGTTATAATGGGTTAATATGACCATTGTCATGAGGTACCCTTCGCGCCGTGCCACCACAACCACAGTCCAATCATCTGCATTCGCTCATCACAGCAACACTCTACCACCAGCTACATTCACCTGTATACTATACAACACACAACCATCGTATAAGCTAAATAACACACACAACCATAGAACGCGCTCACCAGAGAAAACAAGTTCGCTATCCCACGTTGCCAATTTTACCGCAGGTCGCCGTCAGTTTGATACTAAACTCGAACTTGCACTCAGCCGTTGCACAGTGGTCCAGCAAGCGAAATTAGCGGGAAACAATTGTTATCGCATTCATCTTTAGGTTTAGAGATTTGGTGTCTTAGAAACATTTATTGTGCGTGACAAACTGCATCTTTTGGCTGAAACGGTTTTAGGGTGGCCCTTAAAATGTCTAAGTTGTGGACATTATTTCAAATTATAGTTCAGAGAGAATGATACTTTCTTCTGCAATATTGTAGAACAACCAATTCTGAGCAACTTTGTTGAAAATACTAATTTTGTATCTCAAACCGTCTTCATTTTATAGTGAGTTCCATATCATAACTTAGGGTGTCTCTCAAAAAAGCAGTTTTCTTCGTACAGTTTTTTAATATGATTTTTCTCACAAAAGTGTCATTCAGTGTACTTTTAGAGCATGATTAGAGGCAACTTATGCTGAAGAAAGAAAAATGTTATCGTATCTGGTTCAAAAGTTATACTTAATTTTCAATTTAAAATACGCCCTTTTCAAATGTCGATATCTCAAAAGGGGGCAAACGAAAATTGATAATTTTGATTGCATTTGAAAGGCTGTGCTTTTGCCTACAATATATTGAAAAATTGGAGAACGCTTTTTTGTCTTTCTCAAATAAATCAAATTTAAGTAAAAGCATTTTTGCGTATAATCCTACAGCGCTCATATTAAAAAAATATTTGTTTTACGCTAATTCTGTGAATTCTTGTCAAGACTTTTCAAGGATCACATACATTTGCAGGCTTTTCATATTGCAAATAGGATGATGACCCTATTTTGGGCTCACTCGTTAGGGTGACGCACTCTATCATTAATTACTCGACCTATGTACAATAGTTGAAATGCATATAAATTATGATCAATGCGTTAGGGTCAATATATTTGCTTTATCCCTGAGAACCAGTATATTAAATAACTTTTATACGAGTGCAATAGAAACTAGAATCGCTTTCCTCTTACTTCCACCCTACCATACCACCAACAAACATAATGGAGCTATCGAAAATACAAATTTACACTGAAGTTTTTAGGCGGCGTGTACAGTATGTAAAATAATTAAGTAGTAGTATTTTTATTCATAATTTGTTCATACAAAGTATAATTACTCAATATAATTTTGTTCTACGAGTTCGGTAATAACCTTTCTGCATATAAATGTTATTACAATTTGCTTTTGCATATGGTGATTTTAAGAAATAGTTGAGCTAGTGTTAAGGAAAATTTAAAAAAACCTTATATGGATAACCTTATAACTAATTTAAGACAACACAACATTTAACAAGACAGTTCACGTAGCATATCAAAGGTAGAGCTAGCACATTTCTGATTATGATTACTGCTGATTCGAAGACAAAACTGATCAATTGTTTCAATTTCACTCAATATATGGAGATCATTCGTACTAAACCAATATGGTAAGTTATGTATAAGTTTCAAACATTTGTTTTGAATAATCTGGAGCTTTTTACGATGCGTCGATGCACGATGTGACCAGACCGGAGCAGCATATGTGAGGATAGAGCGAAAGGCAGTTTTGTAGAGAAGTTTCTTGTTAGCTAGATTTAGTTTAGACTTTCTGTTAATAAAACAGTATAGTATTTTTAATAATTTCTCGCTTTTTTCGATTGAATATTGAATATGTTTGCAAAATGTCAACTTTTTATCCAAAACTAACCCAAGATATTTTACATCGTCCTTCCAAGGAATCTCGACATTATTCAATTTTATGCTTTTTCTGGGAATTTTTTTACGGCTAGTAAAACGCGTAAAGAAAATGGATTCTGATTTGCTTTCGTTAATCTTGATTTTCCACGATGTGCAGTATTCATAGTAGGTCTTTAGAGCTGCCTGCAAGTTTATCCTCACTTCCTCAGGATCGGTCGACGACGAACTGACTGCGAAATCATCCGCAAATTGATATTTTACACACCCATCCATGAGTGGGATATCGCTAGTGAAAATATTGTATAAAACAGGTGACAATACGCTCCCTTGAGGCACGCCAGCAGGGACACTAAGTGATTCAGATTTTTCCAAACCTACTGACACATGAAAGCTTCGGTCCGTAATAAAGGAGTGTATTATCCTAACCAGAATGAATGGAAAGTTCAATTGAATAAGTTTGTATATCAGACCGTGGTGCCAGACCGTGTCAAAAGCTTTTTCACTATCCAGTAACACTAAACCTGTGGATTTTTTTACATCTCGATTTCTTTTTACATTGTTCACTAATCTTTGAAGCTGGTGGACGGTTGAATGCTCAGCACGAAAACCAAATTGGAAGTCTGGAATAATATTGGAGCTTGAAATATGCTTGTTTAGGCGAGATAAAATAATTTTTTCAAACATTTTACTTATACTGCTCAGTAAACTTATCGGACGATAATTCTGAGGATTTCTGTGATCTTTATTTGGTTTTGGAATTGCTATAACCCTGGCGTGTTTCCATGCCAAGGGAAAGTAATTCAGCTTTAAACACTAATTAAAAATAAACGTGAGGTATACTAATGCTTTATTTGGTAGCCTTTTTAAACAGCGATTGTTAACTTTATCGATTCCCACAGATTTGTTGTTTTTTAGTTTCTTAATATGGTTTAAGATCTCTTTTGGTTTGGTCATATAACTTGGTTCAAGCGCGTTCGTATTGTTTGATGCTAAGAAGTTATTAACAGTTGTTTCAACTACTTGTTCTAATGGGCTAATCAGATTTGCAGTTGCGAGATGAGCATTTGCAAACCGGTTACCTATTGCTACACTTTTTTCGCGTTCAGTCATTAATAACTTGTCATTTAACAATAGCGGTGGTATCGAGTTATGTTTATTTTTAACAAGTTTGGTGAACTTCCAGAGCTTACAGCGATTATTCGTGTTTTTGTTCATTTCCTGTAAATTTTTTGACCAAGCTTCGTTCCTATGGCACTCAATTCTTTTTTTAATTTCAACAGAAATCTCGTTGTAAATTGATTTAAGGTATAGGTTCCTCCTGTTTCGTTGCCATTGATGACGCCTAATATTCCTAAGTCGAATAAGTGACAGAATTTCGTCTGGGAGGATGAGCTTATATTTTCCTGGTACGACTAGTGGAACATAGCGGTCGTGTGCTTCTGTAATCAGATTGGTTAAATACTCCAGCATGTTGTCGATTTGAAATGAATTAGTTATGGATTGTAAGTCAAGATTTGAAATATCAAGATTGCTGTTATGGGGTGGGCGTAGCGTATTGGTCAATCGATTGCCTTATACGCAGCGCACCTGGGTTCGAGTCCCGACCCCGCACATAGGGTTAGAAATTTTTCATAAGAGATTTTTCTAACCCGAAGAGGCGAATGACCTTAAGGTTAAAACTTCTATAATCGAAATAAAAAAAAAAAAAAAAAGATTGCTGTTTAGATATGATTTGAATCCAAACCAATCAGCGTGAAGATAGTCTGGAATTCCTCTATTGGTATTTTCTTGTGTGTCGGAGGAGTTAATTTCAAACAACACTGGAAGGTGATCGGATGTGAGGTCGTTCGAGACGCGAAGGGCAGTCGTATCATGGAGACAGTTTGTTAATACAAGATCTAATGTTGAAGGCATACGGTTTGGATCGCTGGGTATATATGTGGAAGTTGGGGGGTGGTGTATAACAAAGTTACACTTTTGGAGCTCTTCGAATAGCATGTTCCCTGCTACGTTGGCTCTACTGCAGTTCCAGAGTCGATGTCTTGCATTTAAATCTCCACAAATAAAGAAACTGTTTCTACTATTGGTCAATGTTCTAACATCAGCTAAAAAGGCGGAATGGTCTTTGTTCGAGCCTGGATTATATACTGACACCATTGTTATCGGTCCCGAAGATGTGACGACATCTATAGCGATAGCTTCAAGCACCTTCAGTTGAAAAGCTGGTTGTAATGTGTGTTTCAGTTGAGAGTTGATAAGTATAGATACGCCACCTTTTCTACGTCCGTATCTATCTAGTCGATACACTTTATAATCGGTATGCGTAAAAGTTAGGTTAGGTTTGAGAAAAGTTTCATTAATAAGGGCCACGTGGATATCATTTGTTGCGAGAAATTGAAAAAAGTCATGTTTTTTACTATGAATGCCGTTCGCATTCCAATAAACAATATTCAACCTGTCTTTCGCACTAGTCATGATTTGGAAAGCAATAGAGGGAAGTAATTTCAAGAACTGCTCGAATCTGGTCTTGTTTGGTTGTGCATGCGCTTAACCGCGTGAAAACATCATTAATTATGTTAATAATTTCATTGGAGGAAAATAAATTAAAATCAGATGTAGGCTGCCCGTACCTTATATTGGTGCTGTGTGAGTTGCCCTGAGGAGGCGATGTATAGTTCCTAGTTACGTAGGAATACGAAGGGCGATGATTGTGTTGTGTTTGTGGTGTTACTTCTGGGCGCTGAGGTAGAGATGGGAACGCGTTTGCTTGTGGCCTGTAGCCGGGCGACGGAGGCTTTCTGGATAGTTGCAGGAAACGGTTTCTACCAGCTATGAATTCGTTACGTTTAGCGCAGTCCGTGAAGTTGGCGGTGTGTCGTTCTCCGCAGTTGGCGCACTTCAATTTTTCGACTGGGATTTTGATAGATTTGTCCTCGCGTCCCAGCGTTAGAGGACAATCGATTGATTTGTGTAGTAGGCCGCATTTAACACATCGTGGCTGCCGAAAGCACTGTGTGGATCCATGACCATACATTTGACAATTCCTGCATTGTACAGGGCCTTTTGTCTTGTTGGAGTAGAATTCCCATCGAACAATGCAGTGGTTGAGGGCTTTTATCTTCCTGAGCTCACTCAATTGTACTTTATTCTTCGGAAAGAGAAGTAGATATAGCGCTTGATCATCGTATCGTTTTTTCTTCAAGGTCATCTTCTTCACATCAGATGGATGTATATCGACATCTTTGAGGGCGGCTGTGACTTCAGCTATGTCCAGGTCTGGGAGACCTGATAACACGATTTTTGTGATGCGTTCTTCTTCAAGCACGTATGTGAAGAAGTTTACTTTTCGTTCTTTTAGAAAAGTTATTAACTTTTTGAAATCATCCAAGGCGAAAATGTAAATGTTCACGCCTATAGACGTTCGTTTAAGGCTGTACATGGAAACTCCAGCGGCAAGAACATTACCTTGTGCATCCGAAATGTTTGAGTCGGTCAGCGTAATCAGTGGGATTTTATCTTTACGTTTTGATCGTCCAGTTTTCTGAGAAATTACTGGTATTTCTTCTGAATTCCACGTGTTGAGAACATCGAAGCTATTTGCGGTATCGCATTGGATCTCCATTGTGAGGTTAGTGTTTTGATTGGGGTTCGATTCGCCTTTCCTCGTGGTGGAAGTTTTTGTCACTGGCACTAAAATGCAACGACGGAGTTTTTGATCTGGGCCATCTGGTTCGCCACTAGCAGAAACTGTATCGGATTGAATCCGTTTTTGACCGAGAGCGGAAAGACTCGGCTCGAAAATTGTCAGTAGGATAATATCACTGAGAAATATACAGTTGTATTTAGACACGATTTATGAATGCGACTGAACACAGCGAGTGCTCGTGATCAACTGTAAAATAATTAAAGACATCCTCGTTCTTTTCTATTTAATCCCATTACCACTACTAGACTGCCACACTTTATTACGACGACTAACTTATTCAGTTTTTTATTTGTTGGCTGTGAAACGGTAAATCAAAAATGTTAAAAGAATGCTCATCGTACAATACAACAAACCTTTCCTATTACCAAAACTACTGAAACGATAAAGGGGTGTCTTCAATTTTTTACATACTGTATATAGGAATTGTTGCATTCGCGCAATTCTCTGTTTTTATCTTCGTCGATGAATCTTTGATCATTTGATGATTTAAAAACCATAATAAGCGCGTCTTTTAAAGATTACTGCTAGTGTGTGAAATCGTTACCAAACATCTTAGCTGCAATGAGTCAAACTCTCATCAGTTCCCCATTTGATAATCAAAATCATGCTTAGTTTATGGGTTTCAGTATTGCACTTGATGTACTCAATTAAGCGGTTTGCAGAGTGATCTACCAAATCTACGAGAGTCGTTGTAAAGTACTTGAATGATTCTCTTATTTCATTTAAAAATATTAAAAACTATGTTGAATAATTTGTTGCGTTTATATAACAGAAGGATATCAGATTTTTTTTTACTTGAACAATACTGTTACATGAAGGTCAATTTTGTTTTTTGGTTTGAGGTTAGTAGATTGCAGATCTTGATACTGCTACCTGCTAAAACCGTTCCTGCACATAAACGAAATCGATTGTAAATTTGTGTAGATTTTGGGAAATCTTGGCAATAATTGGAAGCAAATTATAGGTCAAGTCATTGGTAATTGGTAGTCTTTCTGCATTATGAAAAGCCTGCAAATGTATGTGATCCTTGAAAAAACTTTATAATACGCATAATTATACGCAAAAATGCTTTTACTTAAATTTGATTTATTTGAGAAAGACAAAAAAGCGTTCTCCAATTTTTTAATATATTGTAGGCAAAAGCACAGCCTTTCAAATGCAATCAAAATTATCAATTTTCCTTTGCCCCCTTTTGAGATATCGACATTTGAAAAGGGCGTATTTTTAAGTGAAAATTAAGTATAACTTTTGAACCAGATACGATAAAATTTTTCTTTCTTCAGCAAAAGTTGCCGCTAATCATGCTATAAAAGTATACTGAAGGGTACTTTTGTGAGAAAAATCATATTAAAAAACTGTACGGAGAAAACTGCTTTTTTGAGAGACACCCTATGTTATGATATGGAACTCACTATAAAAAGAAAACGGTTTGAGATACAAAGCTAGTATCTTCAACAAAGTTGCTCAGAATTGATTGTTCTACAATATTGCAGAAGAAAGTATCATTCTCTCTGAACTATAATTTGAAATAATGTCCACAACTTTCACATTTTAAGGGCCACCCTAAAACCGTTTCAGCCAAAAGATGCAGTTTGTCGCGCACAATAAATTTTTCTAAGACACCAAATCTCTAAACCTAGAGATGAATGCGTTAATAATTGTTTCCCGCTAATCTCGCTTCCTGAACCACTGTGCGTTGTGAGGGACGCTTCTTCGTCATCTAATGACCACAGACACTCTTCTATCTCGAGTTCATAGCTGTTTCTATCACACAACTTATCGCTAAAGTCACTGTCACAATCGATAAAATACATTTAGAACTATCAACATACAGAACCGAATAGATACGATACTACGCCTTTTAGTCAGGTTAAAGCAAAAAGACACGACGCGAAGAGCAACGAACAACCCCATCCGATGCTTTCAGCTCTCTGATTAAGACTGTCTTTTGTCGGCTGTGTAAACGGTCAAGAGCACAAACTGAAAGCGATTGCGTAGAATACTCTACATTTCTTAGAACAATTCAAGATTACGTGAATGACGTTATCACACAAGATGTAGCAGAAACAGGAATCAAATCTTCGTGCATTTTTAATCGTATTCCATCAATTCATGTTGTTGATAATTTTTCTTTTGATGTAATGCATGACGTTCTAGAGGGAATAGAGTAACCAACCTAATTTGGACCCCTACATATTTTGGACCCTGTTAATGTAGTTGCCTCCTGCACTGCCAAGTTTCTCTGCATTTGTTTGGTTTGATGCAGCAATTACATTCCTTGGGTTGTCTATTAAGTTTCAATGTCATTAGTTTATCTCTAATTGTTTAAAATTAAACAGAATCCAGTTTTCAAAAATATCACCGAAAACGTTTCATGTTTCAACGATAGCCATGACACATTTTCAAATGGGATTTAAATGTACAATTATAATATTTTTTATCGATTTAATTAGTTTGTCTGATTTGGTATTATGCATGTTACGTGTTTGAAAAGGTTTCTTCGTAATGTTTTATCTAAAAAATCTTAAATAAATGAGTCCACAATATGTCTTAAAACATTGATATCAACCTTTTTTGGACACCCCTCGATTTTCTTTCTTGACAGCTATTTGTTTAACGAGTTAGAATAATCAAAAAGTGAAAAATTTCGTAACGGTAGGTCGCCTGCTCTTTTTGGTCAAATTATTTAAAAATGTTCAAACCAATGGATGTCGAAAATCAAACGATTGAGGAACATTTCATTGAAGACCATAATATGGCCAAAGAGGAGACTTCTGAAATCCATGTTTAAGAACATTTGTAGTTCGAATTTGTTGAATTCGACGAGCTATATTTTGACAAATCTAAGAGACATATCACGGCCAAATAATGATAATAAGAGTGTGCTTGCTAAATTCCTAGAATCGCCTGAAACACTCACACGAACAGGAACATCACGATTCAAGCGACGCAGTCCTGCTGTTTTAACATTGCGCCGAACAGTTGAATACCACAAGGCGAAAACTGAAGAAAAAAGGAAAGTAAAGGAAGAGAAACAAAGAAAAACTGAGCTTAGAAAGAATAACAAGAAATCACCTCGTAAACAAAAGAATTAAAAATTAATATTTAGTGCAAGAAGATTCCTGACGAACTTTGAACCTTGATTTATCATCCACTACAGATGAATTGTTACACGAAATATATTATTGTTAACTCTTTTGCGTAACATTTAATGCTGCTTTGTTAAGTCTGCAGTAACCTAATTGTACCGAAAGCTTTTCTATTTCTCAAAATGATAGAACTAAAAAATTACTTCATGCAGTCAGCCTTCCATATAAAGGTTAATGTACCATTTTTGATTGACAGTCACTGATTTGCTTATGTTCTTCTTTCATGCATTAAATATACTGCAAAGAGAACGTAGGTAGGTCAGTTTAGTAGAAAAAAACTTCACTGTTGCCAAAATATATTCAGTCACATTCAGTGTGTCCAAATTATGCTTGGAACACTGTCCAAATTAGTGTGGAGGGGTCCGAAATGTGAAAAATTCATGCTATGAAGAAATGTCATTTTCGAGTTTATGTCGTTGTATAAAACATCCATTGACAGTTTTCTTTCAAGAACAGTAATTTTGGAGCAGACTCGTGCATGTATTGCATTAAAAAACATAGGCAAGCAAACATTTTTTGACGTTCACGTAATTTCACTTCCTCTAGGGGTTCAAAATTGGTTGGTTACCCTAGTTATCTACGGGCTACAATATAGCTTGTATTATATCATTTTTGAAAAACAATTTCTTTCATTGGATGATCTAAACCACAGAAAAAACATGTTTGTATTCGGAACACATAATTCATCAAACATTGCAAATGATTTCCCACGTGAAAAATTGAAGCGCAAAAAACTAAACATGACTGCAAGTGAAGCAAAAAACTTCACATGTTTTCTACCACTAAGGATTGGACAACAGATACCAAAAGACGATGCCGTCTGGAACTATTTATTAACTTTAGTCAAAATATTACACGTTGTATTACTTCTAGAAACACCAAGATATTTAGTAAAAGAATTGCGCGATTTGGTACAAGTTCATCATCAACAGTGTCAGGATTTGTTCCAAGACACTTTAAAAGCCAAACATCATAATAAAAGTTACCTAAGATCTATGAATGTTTAACTGAAAAAATATTCGGATCGGTTAATGTTGATTGCGTTGCGTTTATTCCCTCTTTTTTAAAAGAAGGTTCTTTGTACACATAGGGGGATTTTTCTTAGTTCAATTTCAACACATTTTGAACGTTTATAAACTGAAACACATTGCATTAACGGTTGACGATAAGATACTGATTTTTGCCTAAAAATACAATTCAGAAAAATTTGATGATGATTTACAGTCGTATAACTTAAAATTAAACGAAGATCCAATTGCTGTTGGACTGGTTGGACATTTTTTAACTGGTCCGCTAGTTGGACCATTGTCCATCTAAAAAGCATCTGAATGTCAAAATATTATGTCAAATTTACTTTGACAATCAATCAAACAATTATTAGAGATGTGAATAGATGAAATTACACTACTATCGTCTCTTTTGGAGAGTTTTTGACATCGGTCCAACTAACGAATCAAATTCGTTAGTTGGACAGAGGTATAGCCCAACCAGCAGCACATTACGACTGTAGAACAACTGAAATCTCAAGTAATAGATCTCCACAACATCGATGGTAGTATATATTTAAGAATGTGCAATTACTATGATTGTAATGGTAGTATTTCAAATTGAAATATGTATCGCAACGGAACAAAAAAAAATAAAACTTTATTACTACATCGGCACAACTTTATTTCTGTTTTCAAATTGATCCTTTTACTAAAATGTAATTACAGTCGTGATTCGCTGGTTTGATTCGTTACTTGGACCGACTGACAGATGTCAAAAACTCTCCAAAGGAGACGTTAGTAATGTAATTGCATCTAGTCACATCTCTAATAATTATCAGATTGATTGTCAAAGTAAATTTGACATAAGATTTTGACATTCAGATGCTTTTTAGTTGGTCAATGGTCCAACTAGCGGAGGTCCAACTAAAAAGCGGTCCAGTTAAAAATTGTCCAACCAGCGAATCACGATTGTATAGCGAACAATATCAATCATTTCAAATAATCAAATTGATTACAGAAGCCAAAATTTTGTTTTAAACAACATTTTTTATATTGAGATCAACACGATTTTTCGAAGAACAATATTACATCGGAATTAATTCAATAGGGATCTTTAGGGGTGTGCGGGTTAAGGCATATTCTGATGCAGATTAGTACCGTGAGTTAATATCTCAGTCCTTTTTCAATTTTTTGGCCCGAAACTATTGAAAAAAAAACATTTTTTAGTTTGTTTCCTTTTAGGACAATAACACATCCAAACCCATGCGACTTGCACGACCCTATAGGTTGCCTTATCAGATCTACCATAGTTTGCAGATGAAACTTGGGATGGCAGGTTGCTAGCGGATTGACAAAGTACCAGATCATGCTGTGTGGGGTGCTGTCCCGGTTAACAATGAGGCGAACGAGATATTTGCAGATACGTCATTTAGTAGGACAACTGTCAGTTTGCTGGTTGAGTTTAATTTGGTTTTTTTTAATTTAAAAATCATAAAAGAATAATTAAGGTTTAAGAATGATATGAGTGTACTCGTAAGGACACCCGCTACCAATACATATGAAAAACTGGCACAATTTTTCCAAATTAAAGATCCCTATTGAAAGGCTAGTTTGAAAGAAAAAGTTCATTCATTGAATCTATAACAACTTTGTTTGAAATAACATTTTAGAATGTTCAATTTAGCTAGAAATATTTTAGTTGTAATACCAGATAAACATTGTTTCATAAAAATCGTAAGATTAAATCTATCGAAATTCTGTTAAAAATAGCGTGCTAATAAAACCAGCTCAAACCAAATCAATATTATTATTGAAAAATGTTCAATTGAAAAAATGTGTGCCTCACATTTATACTAAGATTTTTCCAATTGAATTGAATATATATAAATGCTATTTCAAACAAAAATTTGGTTGCCCCAATCAATCTGATATTTGTTTTAAACTGGTTATTTACCTGAATCATGTAATGATTTGAGAGTAACAAGTCTATTAACCGAACACTAATATCATTTGAATTACTGTGCAATATGTTTCACCAATTGACTTACATTGATTTACCGTGTATGATGAGAGAATAAAATATCATTCGTATATAACCATGCAACAGAACAATACGCGCTTTTTTATCTTGTCCCTTTCCTTTTGTTAGGTTATGGGCCCAGCGTGCTAGTATAAACGTGTATTGTAAAATTGTGCTAGTGCTAGTATAAACGTGTATTGTAAACTTTGTTTTTCCATTTTTTCTCGTTCGCGATGGAGGATGAAGTGAAATTCTTGCGGATAAGGCCTTTTGGTGGTACCGGCTTCAATAATTGGTGCTTCCGGATGAAGGCGTGCATGCAGCAGTTGGAGGTTCTCCATTGCGTTGAAAAGGCTGTCGATGAAGAGAATTTCTGGAACACTCCCGTAGATGCGACGGTTGAGGTTAAGGCGGAGGATGAAGCCAGAAGAGCCGCCCGTGTCCGTCAGGATAACAAGTGCCGTTCCATTCTTATTCAAGGTATTGCGGACAGCCACCTCGAATATGTGAAGGACAAAGTTAGCCCTAAGCAAATTTGGGAAGGATTGCACAATGTTTTTGAGCGGAAAAGCATAACAAATCGCTTTTTGCTAAAATGTCAACTACTGTCCATGAGATTCAATGAGAGCGACCGGCTTCGGGACCATTTTCTAAGATTTGATCAGCTTGGATGAGGAGGACATCATATGCCATTTGATGCTCACGATGCCATCGTCGTATGATGCAGTCACGACAGCCATGGAAGCTGTGTCGGATAATCTGACGAAGGATCTTGTACGGAATTAATATTTAGACGTGGAGGCGAAACGATGTGGTCAAAATAGGGAGGCGGAAGTAGAAGAAACGGCTTTCACAGGCAAAATGAAACCAAAGTTCAAATGTTTTTCATGCGGAGAAATTGGCCATAAAAAGGCACAGTGTCCGAAGAACAGTGCTAATAAATCAGGTAAACAACCTGATAAGAAGCAGATACAGAAGGCAAATTGTGGCCTCTAAATCGATTGCGTTTATTGCGGCGGATGTGTCCGTTGCTGCTTCGGGTTCTGCGGTTTGTACAAAGTGGTTCCTGGATAGCGGAGCATCGGACCACATGTATAACGACAGGAGTTTGTTTGAGAGTCTTGAAAAGTTAGAGAAACCAATGACAATTCAAACCGCAAAAACTGGCGTGAATATTTTTACTCACAAGAAAGGTCGTGTGACGGCTCTGTCTGTAGTCGGCGATGAACAGATCAACATAAACATGGACAATGTGCTGTATATTCCTGAACTGTCGTTTAATTTGCTGTCGTTGCTTCGGCTGGAAACCACAGGCAAGAAAGTTATTTTCTTTAAAGGTTGTATAACCGTTGAATGTGAAGGGGAAGTCGTAGCAACAGGAAGACAGCATGGCTAGCTCTATTGTTTGGATCTTGAGTGCAAACGCAGAGCTGACTCTAGTGCTATGATTGGTAAAGTAAGCTAAAAATTGGAACTGTGGCATTACCGGTTCGGCCACCTAGGGGAAGAAAATCTTAAAAGGCTGGTGAGAAACGATAAAAAAGGGATGAACATTAAGAGTGTTGAGCAGGGTAATTCTAAGCTCCTTTGTGAGTCGTGTGTTACCGGAAAGCAGACCCGTGGACCGTTCCAGAAGCAGGGTTGCCACATTCACAGATTTTTCTGCAAAATCACAAATTTTTTCCATGATTTTCATCACAGAATCTGTGTACACAGATGACAGATTTTTGTTAAAAAACACAGATTTTCACAGATTTTCGAGTTTGCAATTGTTAGAAAATTTCCAATTGAATTGTTTAACATTGCAGAATGTTCTCCATGTTTATAATATTTGGTTCAGTAAAACTTTACTTGTCACTACGGTTAAATTAGCGTACCTCATTATCAGATGTCGAAACCTCTAAGGAAAACTCGCCCAGCGACCGTTCTTTGTTTGGCCGAATCATTTTACATTGAACTGATATGTCACAGACATACGTCCCGCTGTAAACATTTTGTTGGGCGGCGGACTGGGCTGGGATCACTCAGCCACTCACTGGAAAAGGGGGTCCCTATTATTGGCTCGAATCCAAACTCGTCGAAATGTCAACTGACAATAGGTTTATCCGGAGTGTTCGTTTGTGTTTACATTTGGCTATCGTTGCCATTTTTATTTTGTTTACACCACCCAATGTGGCTACGCCACATCGCTTTTTACGTGTGTTAAGCCGGGCAAACGAGTGAATCACAGATTTGCTTACTTCCGGCGGTGGGTCGGCGGATACCTCGCCCGGTTGATACTCAGTGGCTTTGCGCCGCGTCGGTTGCAGGCCTTTGTTATTCAGCTAAACAGTATCGTACTGGTACACCTTAAACATAGGTTCCTGAAAGGTATTGGGTGGTTATCGGAAGTTTCCTAAAACATAATCTGGAAAACAAAATGTTTCTGGCAACGCTTTAGCTCTTCGTTGAACTCTAACGATTTCGCCACCTAGGCGCCAGTTTGACGCTACAGAATAAACTTTGTTTACATTCTACGAGTTTTGATTCGAGCAAACAACATCCAACCGTCTTATCCCCAGGACAGGTTAACTAATTTCTAGCAGAGTAAAACTACGCAGTTGTACGAAAGCTTCCACTAAATTTATTCAGCGCCGTTTAAAAATTTAAATAAAAGCATGTCCAAAAGAACAATTGCAAGTTATTTTTGCACCGGAAAGTCTTCGAAAAAAGGTAAGAGTTATTATTAATATGCGAAACAGAGGAACAACGATTATTTTTAATTTCTTATAGAAAAACTTCTGGCAGCGGATGGTGCCGCCACCAACAAGCCGAATAGTTATGCGAAGGCAACTAAAATTAAAGGGAATCATACCACTGAAAAAAGTGTGGATATAGGTAAGCTGGGTTAAGATTTCTTTTAAGTTACGAATTAATTAAAGATTGACCAGACGAACAAATTGTGTCACTTGCTCGTTTGGTGAATCGTTACGTTAGGTATACATAAATAAGATTTTCGTTTTAAATTTTAGAGTTTCCATTTCATATATAGATTATTTCTTTTGTTTTAGGTGAATGTCTGGCAGCAGATGATGTCCGCAAGTGTGCTGTAGGGCGTGACGTCAATGTCAATGGTAAATGTTCTGAGCCAATCGGTTTAACTGCTTCAGATGTCTACGAATCCTTTGATGGACTCCAATAGTCCAAACGAAATTAGGAGCGCAAGTGAGATTGAGGATGGTATGTACTTGATCATTCGTATTTGCCGTCCAACGTGTACTAGTAAAAAGATTATTATCGTTATTATTATACCGTGAGATCTGACTGCTACTGGGGTTGAACGATTTAGCATTGTTATGTCTATGGGTGTAAGGGGGTAGCTTTAGTAGTTTTGATTTTACACAAAGGTAGTTTTGGGATGGCTTTTGAGCGGGTAATTTGTTTGAGGCCATCAGGTATCTGACCGCTCACATTGAAAAGATATGGACATTTTTTCGAAAGTGGAGCTTTTGGAATACTATCGACGGCGCCGGTGGCTGGTGGTAAGCGTGACCGCCACTCATCCCAGTTGGCCTGGGTTCAATTCCAGCCGAGGTCGTTGAGATTTTTCTGAGGTGAAAAATTCTGTGGTCACGTCTTCCTTCGGAAGGGAAGTAAAGCCGTTGATCTCCGGTCCATGAGTTGATGGATATCTAGTCTAGATAGAGTGGAGTCACCTCTCTGGCGTCGGTAAAGAAGTTGAATCCAACTTCTATACTTACTAACAAATATCCTCCTCCCGTGATACTTGTGGAATGCGCAGTAGTATATATGGCCTCTAGCAAAAGCAAGTATCGGACTACCATTCCTTCCCTTTCCTGCCGCGATCTACGTTCGGGTCTGGCGGGCGCATGTATTGATCAATAAACACTTTAGGTTTACCAGAAGTTGCACAATGAAATATGTTTCGCTGCTCCCAAGCATAATTATCTACTTATTCCCTGTGCAACTTCAGCTAGTCCAGATCGATAACGGAGTAGCAGCCAGGTGTTGTCGTACAAGCTCAAGCTCGAGTGGAGCTTTTGTGAATACTATCGTCAATGATTGGAAGTGGAAAAAGTTTTTTTAAATCTCGCAGGTTTGATTTGAAAAACAATTATTTTTGAAATTAAGTATTTACATCTCCCCAATAATTGAGGCTTGAATCTTGATGTTTTCGAATGGGAATGCAAAGGACCTTCGGAAACTCAGAGCGTTTACAGAATGCACGTTAGAAGGATCAGAAAGTGCAAAAGGTATATTAAAACATTTGATTTTCTTCGATCGACTTTTAGCAATATGTTTAGTTAACTTGTGGGTGAGGGGGAAGATAGGATTTCGCTTTTATGAAAGATTGTTTGACTTTTTATAGACTGTTCCATAAGATTTCGTAGTGGCTAGATTACCTTTGGTTTTTTTTGCTATGAACCAAGATTTTGAAGGCATACAACATTTTTTATACATTGTTTTGTGTTGCATTTGATAAACTCTACAACCTATATTAGGTATCTTGAATAGTACCGTGTTATTAGAATAATAGTATAATAAGAACAATAGTATCCAAAATCAACAAAGTAAAACTATTGATTAATCAGTTAGTGGTCTCCACCATAAAAAAATCTAATATCGGTTTGTTTCTTAGATCTGCATATTACGGCTAACTGATATATTGGGATTCCAGGTGATGAATTATTGGCAGAAAATAACAGTTCCATACCAGTTACGAGCATGTTGGATCGCGGTACAGCAACTGATTTACCTGTAACCTCATTAAGTGGTGATCAGAATCTGAATGCGAACAAAAACGAAACGTTTATGCAAAAATTCAAATCGTCGATTAATTCCGATAAGTTCGTATGCTTTGAACCTTATGAAAAAGATCCGTTTCACGCATGGTGTACGGTTTGTCTTGATAAACTCAGCATAGCGCGAGGTGGAAAGTCCAATCTTTCCACTCATATTCAAACTAAGCGTCACATACAAGCAGCCAGTAAAGTAGTTATTCGAAAAGACCAACCAATCGATAAACTGACAAACCCTACCATTGCTGAGCGAATTACTGAAGCGGAGCTTAAAATTTGTGCATGGGCAGTAGAGAGCAACATTTCTTTTGCAGCGGTCGAAAAACTAGTGGATGTTCTAAAATCCATCGATCCTGATTCTAAAATTTGTCCAAATCTTAAGTTGGGTAGAACTAAATCTTCGGCGATTGTGAAAGGTGTTCTGGCGCAAGAGCAGCACGAGCAATTGGCAACCAAAATGAAAAACCAAAACTTTAGCCTAATCATCGATGAATCCACAGATATTACTACAAATAAAACATTAGCCATGGTCATACGGTTAATGGAGAGTGAGAAGGAAAATTTTCAGGTATTTTTTTCACTTTATAATTATTTAAGGCTTATCGGTCTTTAAACTTTTTAGGTAAATGATGTATTCTACAAGGCCATCGAGATCAAGGCAGGTGATCACAAAACCATTTATCGAGCAATTATAGATGAATTCATCAATGATGGTATTGATTATAAAAGAAAACTGAAAGGTTTTTCTTCTGATGGTGCATCGGTTATGATGGGATCAGAGAACTCTGTCATGATGCTTTTGAAAAAAGATTGCCCAGATCTCATTGTGATCAAATGTACTTGTCATTCCCTAGCGTTATGCGCTAGTTATGCGTGTGCCAAAATCCCATCCTATGTTGAACATTTACTCAAGGATATTTACAACTATCTCGCGTATAGCCCTAAGCGGTCTGCTCAGCTCGCTATGATCCAAGAAATCGTGGACCTTAAGCCATTGAAGATGCTACATCCGTCCGCAACCAGGTGGTTGTCACTAGAAGCTGTTGTAAAACGGAACTTGGATAGATACGATGAGATAAAAGTGTTTTTCTCTTTTCAATACAATTATGACAAAAACGCTACTGCACAAAGAATTCTAATGCATCTGAATGACCCGATGACTAAACCAATACTGCATTTTTTAAACTATATTTTGCCACTTATCAACCGGTTAAATCGAATGTTTCAGTCAGAATCACCAGAATATACGATGATATATGAAGAGATGTATGCATTATATACTAATGTTAAGCAATATTTGCGAGGACAAATACATGAAAATGCTCACCAGTACAGAAGACACAGATTTCTTTAACCATCTAAAAGATCAGAGCAAAACATATGTAGGTGTAGCTGCAGAAGAACTTTCAGGCGTCCTGGACGAAAAAAAGCAAATATTTTTTGAAATATGCGCAAATTTTTACATTGAACTTATTAAACAAATTAAAGAAGATTCAATTTGAATGACCCGTCACTTAGAATGGCTTCAAGTATCAATCCTAAAAACTTAAAAGCATTATCAAGCTTAAGTCCAGTATTAAAGTATTTCCGTAATTTTTGTGATATTGATAACACTAACGATCAAGAGCTTGAAAATGAGTACCGCGAAATTAAAATAAAAATACTTTGTAAACATATAACTATCAAGGACACTGATTCAGTAGTAGAATGTTGGAAAAAGATACTAAACTTAAAAAAAGGTGATGGAACACTTGCCTTTCCGCTTATGCGACATTTTATTTCCAATTTTTTGATTATACCCCATTCATCGGCTGTTGTGGAACGTTGTTTCTCAGAATATAATGCAAATAAGACTAAAGTCAGAAACAAACTAAATATGGAATCGGTAGATAGCATTCTGAAATCAAAATGGTTTATTCGATCTCTAGGTGGTTCCACTAAAATAAGACTGACAAAATCTTTAAAAAGTAAATTCAGCAAAAATATGTTTATACTGACATTGTAAATGCAAACAAAACTGCTAATGCAGCGTAATGCTGTATTACGATGGACTGGTTTTTCGAACGTGTGTGCTTCGTTCTAGTCCGACTTCCATTTGATTTTTCAGTCCTCATGTATTAAATCGTTATTGAGTACACACCTCACTTCTATTCGAACAGGTTATCGTTGTATTGCAGGATAAGGGTAGGAATCAATAAGTGTTAGGAGAAATCGGTGTAGTACAGGTAGAAATAAATATGAACACAAAAATGTATAAAAACTGTTGCATTACTTTTTGGTTTCTGAGCTTCTATGTCCTTGCTTTAATATAAAATAGTAGTTACATATCACTAGTAATGTCGAGTGGACGCATATCTCATTCACTAAATTAAATTTAAAAACTGTATATCTGATATTCGCTTTCTTCTATAGCAAATTCCATGTACAGATTGTTTTACAGATAATTCGAATTGTTTCACAGATTTTCACAGATTTTTTAACATTGAACACAGATTTTGATATGGCAACCCTGTCCAGAAGCGCGAGGAGAAGCGCGCTAGCAGGCCATTAGAAATTATTCACAGTGATGTTTGCGGGCCTATTACACCGAAGGCATGGGATGGGTTCAAGTACTTTGTATCGTTCACAGATGATTACACTCATATGGCCGTAGTGTATTTGATACGGTTGAAAAATGAGGTACTCGATCGGTTGAAAGAGTACGAGGCAATGGCTGGTGCTCATTTTGGTGCAAAAATTCCTCGGTTAAGATGCGACAATGGGGGTGAATACACTAGTCATGCCGTGAAAACATTTTGTAAGAAAAAGGGTATACGCTTGGAAACGACCGTTGCTTATACACCTGAACAGAACGGCGTGAGCGAAAGGCTCAACCGCACAGTAGTTGAAAAGGTGCGTGCTATGTTAGCTGCTAGTGGTATGGGTCAGCAATTTTGGGGAGAAGTGTTGTATACCGCAGTGTATGTGCTAAATCGCAGCCCCAGTGTCGCAGTTCAAGGGGAGGTAACACCTTATGAGGCATCCCTCTAAGAACGGTTGGTTTCAAAATCGTCCAATGAAGGACGTTCGTTGGACCAATTTGGACAACGTCCAAATAAACGTTCAACGAACGTCCATCACTAGACCCGTGTTGAACGATTTTGAAACAATTTTTTGGACGTCTCAGTGGGATGGTACGGCAAGAAACCAGACGTTTCCATCCTGCGTGTTTTTGGTAGTGAGTGTTTCGCACACATACCGAAGCAAATACGAAAGAAACTTGACGCAAAAGTGAAAAGGTTGTGTTCGTTGGGTATGCACCTGGAGGATACCGTGTGTGGAATGGAAAAAGAGTTTCCGTTGCTCGAGATGTTATTTTCAACGAATCGGTAGTTCCACATTGCGTGACAAGTGATACCAAGAACGACTCACACACTGACAGCAAGAACATCGTGATCGCTGAACAAAAGGATAAGCCGAAGACTGACGTGGAAGATTGCGAGCAAGAGTGAGAAACGGAGGACTGTTTTTCTGAGTGCGAAAGTATGTCGGGAAGTGAAGGTTTGTTCGGAAGTGAAGAGGCTGGCCCACGTTGCTAAACTGTGCCAAATAATACATCATGGAAAAGCGGAGGGTAGTGGTACCCCCCGCATGGCAAAACGACTACGATATGGATGTGTCGGTGTTTGCATTGTGCGCTGAGGAGTTTTTGAATAACATTCCGTCCAACGTCAGTGAATTGAAAAAGAGAAGTGATTGGCCTTCCTGGGAGGAAGCCATAAAAGAAGAACTCAGATCGTTGGAAATGAATAAAACGTGGACGTTAGTTGAACTGCCTGCTGGAAAGCAACTTATTGATAACAAGTGGGTGTTTAAAATGAAAAAGAACAGTGATGGTGTTGTCGAAAGGTACAAAGCCAGACTGGTTGCTCGCGGATTCAAACAGCGACTGCGATTCGATTTTACGGAGACTTATTCGCCGGTGGCGAAGATGTCAACTTAGAGGATTTTATTGGCATTGGCAAACCATTAGGACTGGAGCGTACACCAAATGGATGTCAAATGTGCGTTCATCAACGGCGAACTGCAGGAAGAAATCTTTAGGCGGCAACCTGCTGGTTGCTGGTTGAGAAGGGGAAGCACCTTGTCTGCAAGCTAAAGCTATATATGGCCTGAAGCAGGCTTCACGAATCAGTTAGGTTCACTCACTCGGAGCCGATAGTTGTTCTCAACACAAGCTCCGCGTTTAATAAACCCAAACTTTCGCCCGGTCCACGCCACCCATATAGTTTCCGAAGTTCGGGCTCAGCCTCCCGGTTAGTATACCAACTGGTTTCGGCCCGGTCCGTTACGCGAGTGTGAAGTGCCGTGTATCATCAGTGCGAAGGCTACTCGAATTTTAAGCCGAAAATTCAAAATCGACTTTCCCACCGTTACCAGGAGCACAGACTACGAAGGAGTTGAGCGATAGCGCGTCTCCATCAAATCAAAAGGTGCAAACCGTGGTCAACCGTCCGCCTCCACCACGAGCATTGGTTTGAACAGTTGCACGTGCGCGCGCGAATTCAAACCGAAATAATGTAATTGGCTCCATAGGTGCCGGCGGCAGTGTTGAAGGTGCATTTTGAAAAAGCCAACCTCCGCCCAACTGACAACCCATAAAAAACCCACCTAATGGGGGAACCTCCCCCTCTCCCCACCCCGGGGAGCAGCGGCCCATCTTTGAGTCGGACTTTGCCAGGGTACTTAAACTCTGGCGATATAATCGACAAGCAGACTCTGCTACTGCGAGCAAAATCATTGGATGGTGATTTCGATGCCCGACTGACGACTAACCCGTTCACGATTTTGAAATCGGTACAACGTGTGTTAGGATGCGATCCGACAAAGGTGGTTTCGGCCACAAAAGAAGGTAGAGGGACCCGCTATGTCTTAAGGACGACATCGAAAAAAGCATATAACGCTCTGATGAGTTTGAACGAGCTGATCGACGGGCAAAAAGTTGAGGTGGTTTCTCACCCCACTCTCAACATTACTCATGGTGTCGTTTACGATATCGATACCAAAGACATGAGCAACGAAGAACTTCTTGACGAGCTGAAAGGTCAAGGAGTCGCAGCAGTGCGTAGGATCACCAAGCTGCACGAAGGAGTAGTGAGCAATACTCCTCTGGTGGTGATATCGTTTAGTGGCTCAACCCTCCCCGACTACATTTACCTCGGATTGGTACGCACTAGCATCCGGCCCTACTACCCGTCCCCCATGCTGTGCTACCGCTGTGGCAAATTCGGGCATGGCACTAGGGTGTGCCCCAACAAGGAAACTTGCTTGAACTGCAGCCTGAACCACCCATCAGCCAAAGATAACCCATGCACCCAACAAGAGCAAAAGAGTGCCCCAAATACATGGAAGAGGTAGCCATCATTAAAGCGAAAGTTTCCCTAAACCTTTCCTTCCCCGAAGCAAGAGCTCCAATAATACAAAAGCGCAAAGGACCAAGTTACGCTGAACAAACCCAGAAAGGCACGGAATCGAAAGACAACGAGAAAGATTCCACTATCGCTAGACTGAAGGCGGAGCTTATTAGGCTAAAGGGCGAAAAGAGCAATCCGCCAAAAGATGACAGGGACGAAGAGATATCAAACCTCAAACACCACCTAGCGGAGGCCGTTCGCCAGCTTAGAATTGCCAAGCAACAACTCACCGAGGTAACGAAAGAAAATAGCAGAGCTAACACTTCACCGAAAGTAGAGCAGGGAAACGTCAACAAACTAAACCCGACCACCACGATATCGACCGAATGTAACGTAGTAGCCGCGAAACAACAGCGAGACCCCCGACCTCGTGACGAACGAAAGCAACAAAGAAATCGTAGCCGAGCAGGCGAAGGGGATAAATCCCGAAGCCCTATCGGAAACAAAACAGAGCCAGCACCACCGAAACAACAACGGACAACCCGCGCGAATTCCCGCAACAACAGCCCTTCACTATCCGGACATTTGAACATCTCAGACACCGAAACGACGCAAAACTCCATGCCCCAAGCGTCTTTCGTAATGTCCGACTAGCTTTACAACGATCATAGCAACTGGGAATGCCAATAAAAAACAACGTATTCAACAGCAACATAAAACAAAGCCCGCCTGTGTCGACCCTGACCGGGGAAGTTCCGGATACGTTCGACGCACCCCCGGCGGCTGTTGACACAGGACCATCGGAGCACCAACAGGGAAGTACCTTTAACATCCCCATTAGCATTCAACTTACGCATTCACCATCCATCTCAGGCCAACCAGACAGAAATCTAGAAAATCCACCAACACAGCAATCCCAAACGACGGGAACCACGACCGCCTCCAGCGCCCCGCATCTTGCCGGGCCCCAGAGTAGGCGATCTTCCCGCCTGATCTCAAAAATGACACCAGTATCAGGAAAATTAAGCGAACAACTCCTCTGCAACGAGAACCGGTTCAGGTCTCCCGATATCCCCGCACCTGGCGGACCACTGGGAAGAGCACTCAGCCGGGAAACTCCTACTCACCAACAGCAACGAGTACGACGAGACCTCAGCCCGGTTCCCGGTTGCTCTTGGCATCCGGTACGTTTTAGACCATCCAGGAATCCAGTAGTCACCAATCGTGACGCCCACTTCCCCGTGCCGGCCCTGACCGGGGACGTTCCGCCTTGCAGCGATGCTCCCCCGGCGGCTGCTGGTGCGGGAGGCCCGGGCACATCCCGGGTAAGTACCTGTAAACTCAAGCCCGATCGAAATCCATCCGCCGGCAAATTTTCGCCCCCAGGTACCACTGCCAGAAAGGGTTACAGCCCAGAAGCACTCAGCGAACAGTCTACCACCCAACAGCAGTGGCAAACTAATCCTTGCCAATATGGGAGCAACGGTACCCTGACCGAAGACACTACTAGCTCGACTAAAAACGTAAATGGCCTAAACACGAGCGCCCGCTTCCCCGTGCCGGCCCTGTCCGGGGAAGTTCCGCCTATCCGCGACGCGCCCCCGGCGGCTGCTGGTGCGGGAGACCCGGCCTCTCCCCGGGTAAGCTCGTACGATACACTCAGTCCGGAACTGTCTGCTGTTTGTATATCCCTCGCAGGTACCTCCAACAATGCCGCCGAAGGTTACGGAAACACCTCGCCGATCCACCAAGAAGCATTCGGCGGAATCGAAATAAGAAGAGAAGATGGTGAAGCGGATTTGGACCAGCCCTCGTCTAGCCCCCAGTCTACCGCCTCTAACATCAATTCAACGACACTGGCCATCCAGTGGAACACAAATGGACTGCGAGGATGCCTTGGCGACCTGCAAATGATTATTGCTAAGACTCAGCCCATCTGCCTGGCATTGCAGGAGACACACATCCGGGATCAGACGAACCCAGCATCGTGGTTCGGACACCGGTATTCGTGGGACGCCGCCAGCGGGGACAACATCTACCGGACGGTGGGGCTCGCCATTCGGGTCGATATACCGTCCCGTCCGATAACTTTGGATACCGAACTAATAGCCGCTGCCCGAAGGATCGAATATCCAGTTCAGTGCACCGTTATATCCCTATATATTCCTGGCGGAACTCGGAACGTGGGTTGCAAACTCCAGCGTCTCATCGACCAAGTTGAGACACCATTCATCATCATGGGAGATGTAAATGGGCATCATACGATGTGGGGCTCACGTCTGTGTAATAGGACAGGAAACGACATCGCCGGAGTAGTCGAAAACAACGACGCGGTCGTTCTCAACGACGGCAGTTCAACATTTATCCGCGGACAGACGGAATCCGCCATCGACGTCACTATCTGCTCGGGAGTGCTGGCAGGATGTTGCGGGTGGACTGTTCTTGCCGACCCATGCAACAGTGACCACTTCCCTATCCAAGTCACGTACGCCCAGACGCCACCTGCTACAACCCGTCGAAGGCGGTGGTTTTACGATCAGGCGGACTGGTCGCGCTATGAAGAGATCGTCGACGACCTTATGAATCGGGACGAGTCATACACTCCGGATGAACTCACCAAAATATTCAGTAAGGCCGCTGTTTCCTGTATTCCCAGGTCAAGTGGTAACCCTCCCCGACAGGCAGTGCACTGGTGGTGCCCAGAAGTCAAGAGAGCCATCAGAGCACGCCGAACTGCGCTGCGGACACTAAAGAAGACTTCTATGGACGACCCACACAGAAGCCAGCGAGCTGATGACTTCAGAAAGGCCAGAAACGAGGCCAGGAAAGCGATAGAGGAGGCAAAAAACACCAGCTGGACTAGATTTTTAGAAGGCATATCTCCTGACTCGTCGACTACAGAACTCTGGCGGAGAGTTAACGCTCTAAGCGGAAAGCGGCGGCATAGTGGCTACGCCATCGCCGTTAACGGGTGCACGACGATCGATCCCACGACCATCGGTAACGAACTAGGCAAACACTTCGCCTCCCTATCCGCAGACACCGCCCTACCAGCTGCGTTCCTGCGAATCAAGCGAAGGGCTGAGAGCAGGCCCGTTCACCGGAAGCGAACTATGCACGGCACTAGAATCGGTACACGGCAAGTCTGCCGGATTGGATGACGTTGGTTACCCTCTACTTCGACATTCCCCACCAGTAGCCAAGCGGGCGATTTTGGACAGTATTAACCGCATCTGGAGCGGGGAACCGATGCCCGCTTCATGGAAACAAGCCCTAGTAATCCCCATCCCAAAGCGATGTCAGGGGAGCAGAACGCCAGATGATTTCCGCCCAATCAGTTTACTCCCCTGCTTTGCCAAGACGATGGAGCGAATGGTCAACAGACGGCTGGTGGACCTACTGGAGGAGCGAAAACTTCTGGATCATCGCCAGTTCGCGTTCCGACGTGGAGCAGGAACCGGTCTCCACCTCGCCAGCTTCGGAGAGGTGGTACGCCAATCCGTAAACGACGGCCTGCACGCCGACATCGCGATACTCGACGTTGCGAAGGCATATAATACCGTGTGGCGTCATGGAGTACTGCAACAGCTGGCCAACTGGGGATCACCGGACAAATGGGCCGCTTCCTAAGCGACTACCTATCCGACCGTACCTTCCGCGTAGGAATAGGGGGTGCCCAATCCAACGCCTTTCCGGAAGCCAACGGCGTCCCCCAGGGATCCGT
Source organism: Topomyia yanbarensis (assembly GCF_030247195.1). Lineage (NCBI taxonomy): Eukaryota > Metazoa > Arthropoda > Insecta > Diptera > Culicidae > Topomyia > Topomyia yanbarensis. The sequence goes on along the minus strand of NC_080670.1, from coordinate 102,573,432 downwards.
TCTCGCTGTAACATTGTTCCTGGTGGCCATGAATTCTTTGTTCGCCAACCTGCCGGCTGGAATATACGTTTTTGTCTACGCCGATGACATCGTGTTGGTCTCCATAGGAAGGACAATCGGGCGAACCCGTCGAAAACTTCAAGCTGCCATAAGCGCGGTGAGCCGATGGGCAGTATCAGTCGGTTTTAACATGGCACCCGCAAAAAGCGTAATTACACACTGCTGCAACAAAAACCACATTGCAACAGGGAGGCCGATCCTTCTGGACGGGGCGGTCGTTCCTTACCGTAAGGAACCGAAGATCTTGGGGATAACCGTGGACCGTCGGCTCACTTTCGCGCCACACTTCCAACGTATCAAAGCCGACTGCCGGAGCCGGTTGCGACTAATTAAAACAATCTGCTCCCGGCACAAGCGCTGCAATCGATACACCGCATTGAATATTAGCCAGGCCCTAGTCCACAGCAAGATATTCTACGGGGTTGAGCTGACATGTTGCAATACGGAAGGACTTACCAACATTTTAGGCCCGCTATACCACGGAACAATTCGTGCTGCCTCTGGTCTGCTACCCAGCACGCCTGCTGAGGCGGCCTGCATGGAAGCCGGGATTCTCCCCCTTCGTTGGGCGGCTGCACTCACCATAGCTAGAAGAGCATTGGCATTTTTAGAACGAACCTCCGGAGAGGACTGCTTCCTGCTACAGACAGCTAACGAGATCCACCAGGAATACACAGACGTGGATCTGCCACCGATCGCCCGCTTACACCGAGTTCGTGACCGGACCTGGCACGTCCGCGGACCCAACCTAGACACAAGTCTGTCTGCAGAACTGAGGGCCGGCGCAGCTGGCAGTGAAGCCAGAGCCAAATACAATCGTCTAATGGCTACCAGGTATAGCAATCACGTGCGGATTTTCACCGACGGCTCCAAGATTGGCGATGAGGTCGGTATAGGAGTAAGCGGAATAGGGGAAGGACTCTCCTTTCGCCTACCAGCACAATGCTCGGTTTTCTCAGCGGAGGCGTCAGCTATCGCCCTCGCTATGGTCCAGAAACCGGAAGATACACCCGTCGTCTTGTTGTCGGAATCTCTATCAGTCATCTCCGCCCTCGAGTCGGGAAAATCCCGCCACCCCTTCATCCAGGCTATCGAGGCCGAGTACGACCCACTCACAACAATCTGCTGGGTCCCCGGTCACTGCAGCATCGACGGTAACGAAAGGGCTGACCGCTTGGCGGCCAGAGGGAGACACGCCCGCCGACACCTCACCAGACTCGTCCCAGTCACAGATATATTAGGCAAGTTGAAGCTAAAGATAGCCGAAAGCTTCGTGCGTCATTGGCGCAGCAATAGCGGACACCTCCAGCGCATCAAAGGCTCGCTCGACCGCTGGACGGATCGGATCGACAGAAGAGAACAACGAGTACTGTCGCGACTCAGAGTTGGGCATACAAAAGTCTCCCATGCCCACACCGTATCGCGTGTCCCTCCACCAACATGTGTCACATGTGGAGTCCGAACCACGGTGGAACATATCTTAGTGAACTGTCCGGAGTACAGTGACCTCCGACAGCACCATAATCTACCGAACTCCATTAGAGAGATTCTTGCCAACGACCACGCCCGAGAGGAAGTGCTACTATCTTTTCTCAAGAATGCGGGACTTTTCGACCTTCTCTGAGGAATCAACCACACCAAGCAACAAAACCTATATAACAAACTTGTAAATGTATATAATGCGATGTTAACCCTCAAAAAGGCAACCGGGTCCCAGAGGCCCGGCACGTTACAATTTTTTAGTTACAAAAAAATGTGTATGCAGTATAAGCTTGGGCATGGAAATTTTGATAAGTAGCTTTGAAATCTATAACAAAAATAAAGAATTGTGAAATTTTCATCTATGGAGTGACGCGCAGCTATGTTTGAATTTTTTACATGCACAAAAAGGCAAGCCGGGCCTGGCAGGCCCATTGTGCATGCAATATTTACTAGGAATACCACGGGTTTTATACATTAATATTTATCTGAAAAAAAAACATTTTGATGAGTTCAACTTCATATTAGCAGGAATTTTTTCATGTTTTTATTGATTTTATCTTTTTACCTTTTTTTATAAGAAAAAAAAATCTTGAAAGTTTGAGCGAATTCTATACATTTCTTTTATAGGAAATGTAAAAATAGCATACGATAATGTCATATTTTTTTGGTTAAATACTTTTATTTCACCCACTGTGGTCTACTTGACAATTATTTGGATACAACATAACCTAACTGTGTCGTTATTGTCTATTTTTGTTGTCTATTCTTTGTGTTACAGTTGTCGTAATTATTCAAATTGTAGGATCTAAAAGCAACAAAAAGTTGAAATGGCTATAAGACGATATGCACATGTTTTCAATCGTCTCAAAGAATCTGAAATAATGGAAAAAATTCGAGCAAATTCAACAGCAGACGATTCCGAAACTGATTTGCAAAGCGAGGAAGAATGTGTGAATGATATTGCTTCCGTCGATGAATCTGATGCAGACTCGGAAGAAAAATCTGAATATGTACTTCGGTTATGCATCAGAAGAAATTAATAGCAACACAGAAACATTTATTAGTCGTGTTCAAACGAAATGGAGCTCATAACCAATCGACATTCGACGTGATCTTCCGAGTACTCACTTTTTGGAAAAAAAATTGACCTTATTACATCCATCGCCATATACGCTGAAATCGGGATTTGCTGCGTGTTCGTACTCATCATCCTGTAATTCCGGAACCGGAAGTCGAATCAATTAGAAATTCAACAGCAGCCAATGGGAACGCTGTACCTTTCATTTGAAAGCAAGTTTGTAAAAATCTGTAAAGAATTCGCTGAGAAATAGGTATGACATTATCTTAGGAACTTGGTAAGTTCCCCCGGGGCATCAATATTCGCCATAGTTGGCCAATGTGGTCGAAGTGCCTTCGGTGGGTCATTGATGATCTAGACATGCAAAGCCAAGTAATGTTGCACATATTTTAATATATATTGTATCATTTGGACATCATGGTGGTATCAGTTTCTATGGAAATTTGCTGTGTGATTGTACTCTTCAACACGTAACTCCAGAACCGAAAGTCAGATCAATAAAAAAATCAATAGCGACCGATGGGAAGGCTGTACCTTTCATTTGAGAATAAATTTGTACAAATCGGTCCAGCCACCTCTGAGAAAAATCGGTGAGATTGTTTGCCACATACATACATCCATACATACATACAAACATACACACACACACATACAGACATTTTACGATCTCGACGAACTGAGTCGAATGGTATAAGAGATTTGGCCCTGCGGGTCTCGGTTAAAAAGTCGAAATTTCGACCGATTGCATAACCTTTCTATATGAGAACGGCTAAAAGGAGCTTGAATTTAGACGGGCCTGAGAGGCCCGGCTTGCCCTTTAATGTTAGGATTTTAGCTTGCCTTCACAAGGGTTAATTAACATATTTTTTCTTTCTCGCAAGGCGAATGACCTACGAGGTTAAAGCCTTTAAATAAATAAATAAATAAATAAATAAATAGGCATCACGAAACTGGAATCAGAGGTTCCACGATTTCATAGTCAAACTTGGGTTCAAGGGGAGTGAACATGATTTCTGCCTCTACTATCGATAGTTGAAAGGTGTTGTGACGTACGTTCTCATTTACGTTGATGACATTTTGTTGGTGAGCAATTCGGATGAGGCGATCAAGCAAATGAAGAGCAAACTAGCTTCGCAGTTTGATATGAAGGATCTCAACGAGATAACAAGTTTTCTGGGGTTGAATGTTGATCGAAATCGACAGAAGAAAACTATGCTGATCGACCAGCGAGCGTATGTTGAGCGTGTTCTGGATAGATTTAGAACGGAGAATTGCAAGGTGTCGCCCATTCCAATGGATCCCAATCTCAGGCTAGAAAAGGAGGATTCGAAAATGTTTACGGATAAACCATACCGTGAGTTAATTGGTTGTCTGATGTACCTGTTGGTGACATCACGACCGGACATTTGTGCAGCAGTCAACTATTTCGCCGGATTCCAGTGTGGAGCAAATGAGCAGCATTGGGTGCATCTTAAGCGGATTCTCAGATACTTGAAGGGAACGAGCGAGTACAAGCTGGTTTATGGATACGATGAATCGGCGGAAGCGTTAGAGGCGTTCACGGATGCTGACTGGGGAAACGATCCTAACGATAGGAGATCCATTTCTGGTTATGTTATCAAACTCCACGGTTCCACGGTAACATAGGCAACCCGGAAACAATCGTCCGTTGCATTATCTAGTACAGAAGCAGAGTTGATGGCGTTATGTCAGGGTAGTTGTGAACTCATGTGGGTTATGAATTTGCTGGACTCCATTGGTGTTTCTATAGTGAAGCCCGTAACGATACACGAAGATAACCAATCTTGCATTTCGGTTTCAGTCGAGCCCAGAAAGCATAAGAGGATGAAGCACATCGAAATTCAACATTTCTTCGTTCGTGAGCTGATTGAACGAGGGCATGTCCAACTAAAGTATTTGCAAACTGATAATCAAGTTGCCGATTTGATGACCAGAGGGTTAGTACAAGTACGATTTCGAAAGCTGCGCGACATGCTAAGAGTAAGCAATTGAGGCGGGGTATTAACCGAACACTGATATCATTTGAATTACTGTGTAATATGTTTCACCAATTGACTTACATTGATTTACCGTGTATGATGAGAGAATAAAATATCATTCGTATATAACCATGCAACAGAACAATACGCGCTTTTTATCTTGTCCCTTTCCTTTTGTTAAAGTCCGATTAAACTGAGAATATATTTATGCGGTTTTAAACAAAAATATGTTTGACATAACCAATCGGATAGTTTGAGTTTATTAATAATGTGGATTATAATTATAAAACCATTCGTCAATCTAATGGTAGATGGAGGCTATTTTAATTAAAAGAAACTGTTGACACAATAAAAAGTGATGCTTGTTTTCAATATTTCTAAGAGTTTGTACTGATTAATGAAATTGTTGTAATGTGTGCCTTACATTTATACTAAGATTTTTCCAATTGAATTGAATATACATAAATTTCAAACAAAAATTTGCTTGCCCCTATCAATCTGATATTTGTTTTAAACTGGTTATTTGAATCAAATCATGTATTGATTTGAGAGTAACATAAGTCCGATTAAACTGAGAATATATTTATGCGGTGTTAAACAAAAATATGGTTGACATAATCAATCGGATAGTTTGGGTTTATTAATAATATTGATTATAATTATAAAACCATACGTTAATTTAATGGTAGATGAAGGCTATTTTAATTAAAAGAAACTGTTGACACAATAAAAAGTGATGCTTGTTTCAAATATTTCTAAGAGTTTGAACTGATTAATGGAATTGTTGTAATTAAATCCAAATTAGGTTAGCCCATAAATAGTCCCAAAATTTCTTTATAATAATATAAAAAATGGTAGGATTCACAATATTTTTTTCTACGCGTCTTATCTAATAATTTGACTAGTATATCACACTTTCCAAGAGAATTTAAGTTACAATGGTTTTTGGGCATATTTTATATTTCAGTTCCCTCGCCTACTACGATTACTTGCAAGCATTTTCTTGATTCTATATCCATTTTTTTTTATTTGTGTAGACCCAGCGAATAATACTATGTTTTGCTTTTGTCAAAATATAACGTTAAATTTGAACTAGAAGCTCAAGTATCATTCTTTAATTTTGGCGTAAGGTAGCCCCCGTGGCGTAAAGTAACTCCCCATGACGGTATCCGAAATATGCTTATTTCTCCATGCGCTACATTGGTGTAAACCCTTAGCGTTCAATTGAGAATGCCTCGAAATGCGGCCATCTTTGAAATTGAAAAAAACGCCATGTTTTCCACGACGACTGCAAAACATGACAATCAATTAATAGTATTCTAAAAATGTCCTGAATACGTTGATTGATTTTCACGAAGATGAAGTAAAGGATAACAAAAAAATATAAACGTTTCTACAAAATTAAGATATAAATATTTGTGGAACTTTTGGAATCTTACAATCAATTCAGGAACACTCACGTACTAAACGGCATGACAGAACCACCTTTGTCGGTAACCTCTCGATTAATTTTGGAAGTGCCTTGTACTTAATTTTTACGCTTGAGATGGATGTCTAATCTCTGTGCCAAAATTGATGTTGCTTCTCAGTTTTGCACGACCCAGTAGGAATTTGGCCTTGATCCCACTGCTCTGTCATCAATGTTACGTGATATTCGTTATGGAATATTGTTTGTTTAGGGTCCATTCATAAACAATGTCTTGCAGAAAAAAATCTAAGAATTTTTGTTGGTTTTTTCTCAAATTTTTAGTTTTCTCTCGTTAATTCATGGATTTTTCCCAACTGTCAATAGGCGACATTATTTATGAACGGCCCTTGGTAATATCTTTAGAGCAGACAATTCAATGGAAAATAAGATTGACAGGATTTTTGTGCGTTTTTAGCACCTTGTGTCACATCTTTATTGTTGCTATACATACTAAGAATACCAAATCATGTGACGTGATGGCCGAAAGATTAGAGAAGCACCCCCCCCCCCCCCTCCCCCTTCGATAGGAACCTGAGCTACATATGCTTGTCGAAATAAAACAAAGGTAAGAAAAAACTTGAATGTAAATTTTACTTCTTGAACATAATTATAATTTATTTCATTTTAATTTTTCTTACTTTTTAGCTATTTTCCCTTATTTGAGTTGTTATTTTGGCAATCCTTCAAAATTATGCTTGTTTTTCCTTGCCGACTCAACTAAGATTCTAGAAAAAATACGAAATAGTTTAATTCAATAATCCTAATAACACAGCTGTTCGCTATTTTATTAATATATATTGATGTTAAGGAAAACAAATATGTTGAACTACATTCCACTTTTCCATAAACATTTATTATTCGGGCCGAATTTATTAGTCTTTGGTGCAATAAAGATTTTTGAGTTTCTGTTTTTCTCTTACACTGAATTTAAAGCATAAAATGGATCCAGCTCCGAATGTTCGTGCGTTCAATAAAATATTATTATTTAATTATATGAATGAAGTATTGCAATGATAGAAATATGCATGTTACAGCCAAACTCTTCTGCGGTATTTTACCTTTTCAATGTGATATATATTAGTTAAACTTAGCTTGCATTGCGTGCTAGTTTTGCTTGCATACATTGCGTTCTAGTTCAACATGAAAACTTTTGTCATATGTTCCAACCTGTACGTATGAAATAATAGAACTTACCTGTACGTATGAAATGATAAAACACTTAAAATATTTTTAACGAATTTGAAAGGCAATAAAATATGTGTACGATAAAATTGCATCAACCGCAGATTTTTATACTACCGCACCAGCAGAGGGCGCCGTTGGACTTGGAGGTAAATGCGGTGGTAGATTCTATAAGCAAAAGTATGCCTCGGTAAAACTCTAATGCACAATTCATAATCCACTTACTATGTATCCAGGTCTGGCCCAAGTATAAACAAATCCATCCTGACAGGCGGTGAGAAAACAATCCTTCCGAAAAATTAACGCCGTTAATCTTTCGTGAGCAATCTTCTTGCACACCAACGGCTCCAATACTGGACAGTCATCGAATCGCGGACACGCGGGGGTACCAATGAGTTTCATGGGGTCGTAAGAGGAAATGATACTATTACCACTGCTACCTGCTCCCGTTCCATCTGACCGCATGTTCTTGGTCAGCGACGATGTCATTATTGAAGTAATGGTATTAGAAACTAAACCGCCTCCGACGCCACCATTGCTCGATGACGTTGAAACAGTTTGGTCGACGATGATGTTGGTAAGGTTGCTATTGCCCAATGCATTATGGTGAAGGTGATTGTTGTTTGAGCAGTTATGTGAATTATTACTATTATATAATTTACCAGTAAGCGATATGATATTTCTTTTTCTAGTACTGCTTTTACCGGATTTCTCACTCTTTTCACTTTTATCACTGATATTGCTACTGTTGCTGCCACTGTTGCCAAAGCTGAAATTGGATATTCGCTGCGTGAACGAATTAAGTGTCGAACTATGTAGGGGGTGGTTCACGTCATATTTTGCGATTTTATCGCTACTATTATCATCTTCAATTCTGACAGAAGAACCGGTAATGCCAGCATGGTTCGTCACACTATTACGTTTAGTGAAGCTATTCCTCGTGTGGTTACTGTCACTATTGGTAGATTCCTTATCGCTACTGTTGTTGCTATTAATACTATCATCACAATTTATAGTAGTACTTAGACTGTTACTCGTTAGAGTAACATTTTTAATAATACAGCTCGAATTATCCATAGTATCATTGTCGTTTGGATAAACTGCGTTAGCTTTTGATTTCTTATCCTTGTGGGGTGACGTTTGAAATCCAATATTATTAATAATTGCACTACTTGAAAATTCGCTGAAATAAAAGATAAATTAGTTTGATTTTGAAGAGCTTATTTCATTTAAGCTTACCATTTAGTGTTATAAAATGTAGCTTCTGCTGAATTAAGATTGTGATTTACGTGCCCGAGGGACTGCCGCAGTACGTCCTCTGTGAGGTCCCACAAACAAAGTTGAGTATCCTGGCTAACTGAGCCTAGCCTGTAGCTAGTGGCAAGTTTATCCGACGTCGATGGGCTGCTCCGAATCGTACCAAGAGGACGCCGTACCGCGGTAGCAGTAGTTTCAATATTGATTTGATTGCTTGGCCCAACCAAATTGTTGTATTTGTCATTGATGGCATTTTCGTCTTCTGAAACAACTCCACTTTCCCAATTCGAATAGGTAGTCGTAAATGGATCAAAAGCAACTACCGATACCCAGGATCGATGGCCTTGTCCTCTGGCAACTACTCGTTGCTCGTGTACTGAATATACGGTTACCAGATCATCCTCTCCCCCAACAACCACATATTTACCGTCGGGACTCCAACAAACACAAAGAAAACCTCCAAAGTAAGATCGTGCTATCCCTATCAACTCCATGTTACTGTAATGGAAGACTCTAAGAAAACCATCTTGAGAGACAATCGCCAAATGCTGACCACAAGGCGAGAAACAAAATTCGTTCACGCAATTCTCTTGCTGTCCAAAGCACCATTTGTACAACGGATTACGTGTGCATTTGGATTTACACGATAGCACAATGTAACCTTCGCCGCATTTGTATGGCTGATAACTGGGAGTTATTGATGTACATGATAGTTCTTCGTTATACATGTACAAACACCCACTCGCATGGGACGCCAGGAACTGATTTTCTGATCCTGGAATCCATTTTAGGCAGGTAACTTTTGTCTTATCAATTAATCTCTGGAAGTAAATGAAAATTTAATACTAGAAAATTAAATACAACCAGATCAACCTGCCTCTTCGTTGTATAACTTTCCTTGCTCTCTTCTGCCAGGATAAACCAACTGAATTTGACCCGTGCTGAAGCCTACCAGAAGAGGTGCTCCTTCGTATGTAGATGTAGTTGCATTAAAATCGTGACAGCTTGGATTGGTACCTTTGTAGAGCTTTTTGTCGATTGGTTTATTTAAATCAGAAGCCTGGAAAAATTAACGCAAGAATGAATTTTCACGTATAACTATTTTTTTACTATGCACTGTAAATAACGTACACTTTTTTACGAAGAGATTCGACACATAAGATTTAAGTTGCAAGCCGCATTGAAAACTAAAGAATTTTCTTTTGCCCTTTACTAAAATTACACTTAAAATTTAAGCGTTCTACGTGATTGTAGGGTATGAGCCAGTATAAATAAAATAATAAATCAATATTGAACCTCAATATCTACTCAACCTCTATCCTGTTCTTGTCTTGATGCAATAACATCAAACGGAAGAATGATTTTATGTTAGCAGGCCTTGGTTGTTGTGACAGACAATCTAGCTTCAGTTTTTGGAAGGAAATAGATGAGAGCAGACGCAAAATCTCCAGTCACGACAATGGCACAAACAACGCTCCCGGTAAGATTTTGCCAGTAGTTTTTGTTATGAAATAGCAACCAGCTGGACACTGGTTCTGATTTTAAAACACTATGCTACTGTTTTCCGAAATTAGAAAAATTGATTGTTTCGTGATGCAGCTCCGAGTTGCTACACGAATAAGTCTCCCGAGTGAGAAAGCTCTGTGTGGCAAAATATGATTCCTCCGAGTGGGACAATTATTGCTTCGTGTGGCAACAGATCACTTCCACAAGTGAAAAAACCATTGCTCTGTGTGGCATTATATGATTTCCTCCGAATGGAAAATCTTTTGCTGTGAAAAGCAAGTTTAACAAGAACTTAACAGATCCACAACGATGTGGATGCGTTCCATTCCTCGAGCGGATGACGCATAGTTTTGGTAGAGAAAAGTTCATTTGGAAGAAGAAAGTATAACTGCGGAATGACACGTGTTTGCTTTGATGGACATGCTCTTGTAGAAAATCGATATTTTTTTGTTGATTATGCTTAGTGATGCAGCTGTGTTTTAAAAACTAAAGAAGCTCAAGTCTTCCACGTGAGAAAGCCCTGAGTCGCCTAATATTATTCCTCCGAGCGGGACAATTATTGCTCCGTGTAGCAACAGATCATTTCCTCGAGTGGAAAACCGTTGCTTTGTGCAGCAACATATGATTTTCCCCGAATGGGTAAGTTTTTGCTGCGAGAAGTAAGTTTACCAAGAAATTAACAGAGCAACAACAATATGGATGCGTTCCATCTCTTGAGGGGATAACGCATAGTCTTGCTATATGGAATACTTTAAAAAATAAAGCGTAAGTAATGATGGTTAAAGAGTAACAACCGAGAATTTAGTGCAAAGAGTAAAGAACCAACAGTAAAGAGTAAAGAAGAAAAAAGTAAAGAGCAAAAAGTAAAGAGTAACAAGTAAACAGTGAAGAGTAAGTAACGAGTAAAGAGTAAAGAGTAAAGAGTAAAGAGTAAAGAGTAAAGAGTAAAGAGTAAAGAGTAAAGAGTAAAGAGTAAAGAGTAAAGAGTAAAGAGTAAAGAGTAAAGAGTAAAGAGTAAAGAGTAAAGAGTAAAGAGTAAAGAGTAAAGAGTAAAGAGTAAAGAGTAAAGAGTAAAGAGTAAAGAGTAAAGAGTAAAGAGTAAAGAGTAAAGAGTAAAGAGTAAAGAGTAAAGAGTAAAGAGTAAAGAGTAAAGAGTAAAGAGTAAAGAGTAAAGAGTAAAGAGTAAAGAGTAAAGAGTAAAGAGTAAAGAGTAAAGAGTAAAGAGTAAAGAGTAAAGAGTAAAGAGTAAAGAGTAGAGAGTAGAGAGTAGAGAGTAGAGAGTAGAGAGTAGAGAGTAAACAGTAAAGAGTAAAGAGTAAAGAGTAAAGAGTAAAGAGTAAAGAGTAAAGAGTAAAGAGTAAAGAGTAAAGAGTAAAGAGTAAAGAGTAAAGAGTAAAGAGTAAAGAGTAAAGAGTAAAGAGTAAAGAGTAAAGAGTAAAGAGTAAAGAGTAAAGAGTAAAGAGTAAAGAGTAAAGAGTAAAGAGTAAAGAGTAAAGAGTAAAGAGTAAAGAGTAAAGAGTAAAGAGTAAAGAGTAAAGAGTAAAGAGTAAAGAGTAAAGAGTAAAGAGTAAAGAGTAAAGAGTAAAGAGTAAAGAGTAAAGAGTAAAGAGTAAAGAGTAAAGAGTAAAGAGTAAAGAGTAAAGAGTAAAGAGTAAAGAGTAAAGAGTAAAGAGTAAAGAGTAAAGAGTAAAGAGTAAAGAGTAAAGAGTAAAGAGTAAAGAGTAAAGAGTAAAGAGTAAAGAGTAAAGAGTAAAGAGTAAAGAGTAAAGAGTAAAGAGTAAAGAGTAAAGAGTAAAGAGTAAAGAGTAAAGAGTAAAGAGTAAAGAGTAAAGAGTAAAGAGTAAAGAGTAAAGAGTAAAGAGTAAAGAGTAAAGAGTAAAGAGTAAAGAGTAAAGAGTAAAGAGTAAAGAGTAAAGAGTAAAGAGTAAAGAGTAAAGAGTAAAGAGTAAAGAGTAAAGAGTAAAGAGTAAAGAGTAAAGAGTAAAGAGTAAAGAGTAAAGAGTAAAGAGTAAAGAGTAAAGAGTAAAGAGTAAAGAGTAAAGAGTAAAGAGTAAAGAGTAAAGAGTAAAGAGTAAAGAGTAAAGAGTAAAGAGTAAAGAGTAAAGAGTAAAGAGTAAAGAGTAAAGAGTAAAGAGTAAAGAGTAAAGAGTAAAGAGTAAAGAGTAAAGAGTAAAGAGTAAAGAGTAAAGAGTAAAGAGTAAAGAGTAAAGAGTAAAGAGTAAAGAGTAAAGAGTAAAGAGTAAAGAGTAAAGAGTAAAGAGTAAAGAGTAAAGAGTAAAGAGTAAAGAGTAAAGAGTAAAGAGTAAAGAGTAAAGAGTAAAGAGTAAAGAGTAAAGAGTAAAGAGTAAAGAGTAAAGAGTAAAGAGTAAAGAGTAAAGAGTAAAGAGTAAAGAGTAAAGAGTAAAGAGTAAAGAGTAAAGAGTAAAGAGTAAAGAGTAAAGAGTAAAGAGTAAAGAGTAAAGAGTAAAGAGTAAAGAGTAAAGAGTAAAGAGTAAAGAGTAAAGAGTAAAGAGTAAAGAGTAAAGAGTAAAGAGTAAAGAGTAAAGAGTAAAGAGTAAAGAGTAAAGAGTAAAGAGTAAAGAGTAAAGAGTAAAGAGTAAAGAGTAAAGAGTAAAGAGTAAAGAGTAAAGAGTAAAGAGTAAAGAGTAAAGAGTAAAGAGTAAAGAGTAAAGAGTAAAGAGTAAAGAGTAAAGAGTAAAGAGTAAAGAGTAAAGAGTAAAGAGTAAAGAGTAAAGAGTAAAGAGTAAAGAGTAAAGAGTAAAGAGTAAAGAGTAAAGAGTAAAGAGTAAAGAGTAAAGAGTAAAGAGTAAAGAGTAAAGAGTAAAGAGTAAAGAGTAAAGAGTAAAGAGTAAAGAGTAAAGAGTAAAGAGTAAAGAGTAAAGAGTAAAGAGTAAAGAGTAAAGAGTAAAGAGTAAAGAGTAAAGAGTAAAGAGTAAAGAGTAAAGAGTAAAGAGTAAAGAGTAAAGAGTAAAGAGTAAAGAGTAAAGAGTAAAGAGTAGAGTAAAGAGTAAAGAGTAAAGAGTAAAGAGTAAAGAGTAAAGAGTAAAGAGTACAGAGTAAAGAGTAAAGAGTAAAGAGTAAAGAGTAAAGAGTAAAGAGTAAAGAGTAAAGAGTAAAGAGTAAAGAGTAAAGAGTAAAGAGTAAAGAGTAAAGAGTAAAGAGTAAAGAGTAAAGAGTAAAGAGTAAAGAGTAAAGAGTAAAGAGTAAAGAGTAAAGAGTAAAGAGTAAAGAGTAAAGAGTAAAGAGTAAAGAGTAAAGAGTAAAGAGTAAAGAGTAAAGAGTAAAGAGTAAAGAGTAAAGAGTAAAGAGTAAAGAGTAAAGAGTAAAGAGTAAAGAGTAAAGAGTAAAGAGTAAAGAGTAAAGAGTAAAGAGTAAAGAGTAAAGAGTAAAGAGTAAAGAGTAAAGAGTAAAGAGTAAAGAGTAAAGAGTAAAGAGTAAAGAGTAAAGAGTAAAGAGTAAAGAGTAAAGAGTAAAGAGTAAAGAGTAAAGAGTAAAGAGTAAAGAGTAAAGAGTAAAGAGTAAAGAGTAAAGAGTAAAGAGTAAAGAGTAAAGAGTAAAGAGTAAAGAGTAAAGAGTAAAGAGTAAAGAGTAAAGAGTAAAGAGAGTAAAGAGTAAAGAGTAAAGAGTAAAGAGTAAAGAGTAAAGAGTAAAGAGTAAAGAGTAAAGAGTAAAGAGTAAAGAGTAAAGAGTAAAGAGTAAAGAGTAAAGAGTAAAGAGTAAAGAGTAAAGAGTAAAGAGTAAAGAGTAAAGAGTAAAGAGTAAAGAGTAAAGAGTAAAGAGTAAAGAGTAAAGAGTAAAGAGTAAAGAGTAAAGAGTAAAGAGTAAAGAGTAAAGAGTAAAGAGTAAAGAGTAAAGAGTAAAGAGTAAAGAGTAAAGAGTAAAGAGTAAAGAGTAAAGAGTAAAGAGTAAAGAGTAAAGAGTAAAGAGTAAAGAGTAAAGAGTAAAGAGTAAAGAGTAAAGAGTAAAGAGTAAAGAGTAAAGAGTAAAGAGTAAAGAGTAAAGAGTAAAGAGTAAAGAGTAAAGAGTAAAGAGTAAAGAGTAAAGAGTAAAGAGTAAAGAGTAAAGAGTAAAGAGTAAAGAGTAAAGAGTAAAGAGTAAAGAGTAAAGAGTAAAGAGTAAAGAGTAAAGAGTAAAGAGTAAAGAGTAAAGAGTAAAGAGTAAAGAGTAAAGAGTAAAGAGTAAAGAGTAAAGAGTAAAGAGTAAAGAGTAAAGAGTAAAGAGTAAAGAGTAAAGAGTAAAGAGTAAAGAGTAAAGAGTAAAGAGTAAAGAGTAAAGAGTAAAGAGTAAAGAGTAAAGAGTAAAGAGTAAAGAGTAAAGAGTAAAGAGTAAAGAGTAAAGAGTAAAGAGTAAAGAGTAAAGAGTAAAGAGTAAAGAGTAAAGAGTAAAGAGTAAAGAGTAAAGAGTAAAGAGTAAAGAGTAAAGAGTAAAGAGTAAAGAGTAAAGAGTAAAGAGTAAAGAGTAAAGAGTAAAGAGTAAAGAGTAAAGAGTAAAGAGTAAAGAGTAAAGAGTAAAGAGTAAAGAGTAAAGAGTAAAGAGTAAAGAGTAAAGAGTAAAGAGTAAAGAGTAAAGAGTAAAGAGTAAAGAGTAAAGAGTAAAGAGTAAAGAGTAAAGAGTAAAGAGTAAAGAGTAAAGAGTAAAGAGTAAAGAGTAAAGAGTAAAGAGTAAAGAGTAAAGAGTAAAGAGTAAAGAGTAAAGAGTAAAGAGTAAAGAGTAAAGAGTAAAGAGTAAAGAGTAAAGAGTAAAGAGTAAAGAGTAAAGAGTAAAGAGTAAAGAGTAAAGAGTAAAGAGTAAAGAGTAAAGAGTAAAGAGTAAAGAGTAAAGAGTAAAGAGTAAAGAGTAAAGAGTAAAGAGTAAAGAGTAAAGAGTAAAGAGTAAAGAGTAAAGAGTAAAGAGTAAAGAGTAAAGAGTAAAGAGTAAAGAGTAAAGAGTAAAGAGTAAAGAGTAAAGAGTAAAGAGTAAAGAGTAAAGAGTAAAGAGTAAAGAGTAAAGAGTAAAGAGTAAAGAGTAAAGAGTAAAGAGTAAAGAGTAAAGAGTAAAGAGTAAAGAGTAAAGAGTAAAGAGTAAAGAGTAAAGAGTAAAGAGTAAAGAGTAAAGAGTAAAGAGTAAAGAGTAAAGAGTAAAGAGTAAAGAGTAAAGAGTAAAGAGTAAAGAGTAAAGAGTAAAGAGTAAAGAGTAAAGAGTAAAGAGTAAAGAGTAAAGAGTAAAGAGTAAAGAGTAAAGAGTAAAGAGTAAAGAGTAAAGAGTAAAGAGTAAAGAGTAAAGAGTAAAGAGTAAAGAGTAAAGAGTAAAGAGTAAAGAGTAAAGAGTAAAGAGTAAAGAGTAAAGAGTAAAGAGTAAAGAGTAAAGAGTAAAGAGTAAAGAGTAAAGAGTAAAGAGTAAAGAGTAAAGAGTAAAGAGTAAAGAGTAAAGAGTAAAGAGTAAAGAGTAAAGAGTAAAGAGTAAAGAGTAAAGAGTAAAGAGTAAAGAGTAAAGAGTAAAGAGTAAAGAGTAAAGAGTAAAGAGTAAAGAGTAAAGAGTAAAGAGTAAAGAGTAAAGAGTAAAGAGTAAAGAGTAAAGAGTAAAGAGTAAAGAGTAAAGAGTAAAGAGTAAAGAGTAAAGAGTAAAGAGTAAAGAGTAAAGAGTAAAGAGTAAAGAGTAAAGAGTAAAGAGTAAAGAGTAAAGAGTAAAGAGTAAAGAGTAAAGAGTAAAGAGTAAAGAGTAAAGAGTAAAGAGTAAAGAGTAAAGAGTAAAGAGTAAAGAGTAAAGAGTAAAGAGTAAAGAGTAAAGAGTAAAGAGTAAAGAGTAAAGAGTAAAGAGTAAAGAGTAAAGAGTAAAGAGTAAAGAGTAAAGAGTAAAGAGTAAAGAGTAAAGAGTAAAGAGTAAAGAGTAAAGAGTAAAGAGTAAAGAGTAAAGAGTAAAGAGTAAAGAGTAAAGAGTAAAGAGTAAAGAGTAAAGAGTAAAGAGTAAAGAGTAAAGAGTAAAGAGTAAAGAGTAAAGAGTAAAGAGTAAAGAGTAAAGAGTAAAGAGTAAAGAGTAAAGAGTAAAGAGTAAAGAGTAAAGAGTAAAGAGTAAAGAGTAAAGAGTAAAGAGTAAAGAGTAAAGAGTAAAGAGTAAAGAGTAAAGAGTAAAGAGTAAAGAGTAAAGAGTAAAGAGTAAAGAGTAAAGAGTAAAGAGTAAAGAGTAAAGAGTAAAGAGTAAAGAGTAAAGAGTAAAGAGTAAAGAGTAAAGAGTAAAGAGTAAAGAGTAAAGAGTAAAGAGTAAAGAGTAAAGAGTAAAGAGTAAAGAGTAAAGAGTAAAGAGTAAAGAGTAAAGAGTAAAGAGTAAAGAGTAAAGAGTAAAGAGTAAAGAGTAAAGAGTAAAGAGTAAAGAGTAAAGAGTAAAGAGTAAAGAGTAAAGAGTAAAGAGTAAAGAGTAAAGAGTAAAGAGTAAAGAGTAAAGAGTAAAGAGTAAAGAGTAAAGAGTAAAGAGTAAAGAGTAAAGAGTAAAGAGTAAAGAGTAAAGAGTAAAGAGTAAAGAGTAAAGAGTAAAGAGTAAAGAGTAAAGAGTAAGAGTAAAGAGTAAAGAGCAAAGAGCAAAGAGCAAAGAGTAAAGAAGATGATTAAAAGAGTAACAATTAAAGACATAATAATAAGCAGTAACCTAGAGAGCAAATTAATGAGCAAATAGTACCGTAGAATAAAGAGAAAAAATGGTATAGTAAGGACCAAAGTATAAATAATTCAGAGTAAAGAGTAATTTAATGAATGATAAGAAAAGAGATTAGAAAAAACAGTGAAATGTGAAGAATGATGAGATGTGAACGTAGTATAAATTATTGCTTGCATCGTGTTTTTACAAGTCGTTCATTCTTCGCATGGAATAATCCATGGGCAGTTGTGTTAGTATGTGATTGAGGTTAAATCGGATGGAATTTTTGACAAATCTTGTTAAATATGGTGGATAACCGCTGTGTGCGTTTCTTTTTTCTTATACTTATGTGTTCATACACATTGCAACTGTGTTGGCGTCCTAGACGTCAAATAAGTCAATTGTTGCATAGCTGTCACACAAAAGCCTGATTGAATGGAGATTCACACTCTTAAATAGAGTAGAAGAGGAGGAAGATGTAGGGTATGAGCCAGCATAAATAAAATAATAAATCAATATTGAACCTCAATATCTACTCAACCTCTATCCTGTTCTTGTCTTGATGCAATAAAATCAAACGGAAGAATGATTTTATGTTAGCAGGCCTTGGTTGTTGTGACAGACAATCTAGCTTCAGTTTTTGGAAGGAAATAGATGAGAGCAGACGCAAAAGCTCCAGTCACTACATGGTTTACTGCCATCACATGTAATTGTTAAGTGTCAGCTTAATAAATCATAAATCGTTTGTCCTTGAAATCCATTATTTTTAACAATTTTGGCAACAGTAAGTGTGAAAACACACTTTTTCACAACATTAATTTGAGAAAACATGGTGTCTAAAACATGCAGAAATATTTAATTCATGGTTTACATGTCATTTTCAGAAGATTTTGCATGGAACGTAAATTTAAAATGTTTGCTTGCATGATTGATACATAATTTTGTGTTTGCAGGTAATGAAATCGAACGACTTCGCATAAACAGGAAAGAAGAGGAGACGCGTTAGTGGTAAACCATTTTTACTCATTTTATTCCTTTTTTTAGGTGAGTGTATTTAGTTATAAGCTAAGTTGTATTTTTTAAATTCAAATAAAAATATTTTATTGAACTAAGAAGTCTTTTTTGTAATGTATTTAAATATATAAATGTTCTCTCCATTTGAAAATTAACATTTTTGCATATTTTCTATAAGGAATGATATGATATTTAAGTTGATGCAAATTTAAATTCTATATGGATAACATTTAATAACCATTTAACAAACACTTAATTAGAATACGCCATGCATATGAAACTTAAGTGTGGCTTCTATTGGAATTAACGTTTTCTTAAATAAGTGCGCTACCACATAAAATTTAAGTATAAAGGCAGTAGCGGCAAAATTAAGTGTTTAATGCTTAAGCTCAATACCTTTTTCGTTCCTTGCGAGGCTGACTTGTGTGCTCACATTTTTCATTCCTTGCTAGACTTACTTTTGTGCTAGCCTCTAACATACCATGTGTGGCTGACTTGGATGCTCACCCTATCACTTGGTTCACTCTCGATCGTACCACTCTATTACACCCCTGCCGCTCCCCCTGGCATAGCATGTGGGACATTTTTAATGTAGAATACATTTAAGCTTTCAATATAGGGGTCCCGTTTCAAAATATCGGCTGCGGCACCGCGTCAGATTTTGAACGTTAATAACTTTTATCATACTTAACAGAATGATTTGATTTTTAGGCCAATTTGTTGAAAATATGTTCCTCTATGCTGTATTAAAATTTTAAGTATGTATAACATGCACTAATAACAAAAAATTGTGTTTTGAAAAATCTTTCGAAAACGACTCGGAAAAGTGAAAATTTTCAGCCCATCCCGCACAGAGCCGTCAAAATGGTGGACCAACCGAACAATAAAATAATGAAAAGTTTATATATAGGTCCACTACATGTTTGTTTTATGATTATTCGTATTTGGTTGCTTGACGAGAGCAGTTAGTGGGGGAAAGACGGCATACTCCTTTGGTTAGGCCATTAGAAGCCGGACGGAAAGGAAAGGCTCACGCACGGCACGAGAACGAGCGAGAAAGCGATAGTAGTGCATATTAGCGCGATTATATAAATATCTGTCGGTCGGTTTTTCTCATTCGTATTCGTTCAAGTACTAGCAAGCAGCCAGTCCACCGAAGTAAAGCAGTTGGCAATGACGACGGTCCGAAAAAGTGCCCCAGCTACTGGTGACTCATCGGAACTGTCGCCCTGCAAGAATTTCGCCCCAACTAAAGGGCAACTAATCTGTAGGCTATCGTTCCAGCGTCTATATAAGAAATACGATGTGTGGAACGAAAGAAAGAGAATTTAAATTATCCTCTCTCGCTCGTTTGCGTGCACTGCTTTTCCATTCCTTTCTGCTGCTAATACCATCATAACTTAAACGAATGTGCATGTTCCCCCACCATCTCATGGCCAGTGTTGCCACAATTGCATGTTGCTATTACACTTTGAATTATTTTATCGATCCTCTCTAGTATTGATAAAATATAGAACGTGCAAAGTACACTAGTCGCATGCTTTTATTCGAACTTTTTGGCAGCCTCCGTTGATTAACTGCATAAATCGATTTGTTTGTGCAGCTCCTTGCTAGTAGCAAACTAAATAGCCTTTATCAGCGCTAACAAATAACACAAAAGAATTTAAATTTGTGAAAATATTTTCCTTCCTTCTTTTCAAATCTGTAACATTCTTTGAAAATATTGTTTGAATGTTGTTATTGAAAAACTGAACATGCAAGTTTGCTAGCACTGGCCACTACATTGAAGGCGATGGAAAGACAGAATATTCGTTTTGGTTATGCTAGTATTGGTAGCCGAACGGAAAGGAAAAGCGCAGGAATGGAACGAAAACGAGCGAGAGAGCGATAGTAGTGCTTTCTCGTGTGTTTATATATGAATATTGGTCAGTCGGTTTTTCTCATCATTCGTATTCGTTCAAGCACTAGCAAGCAGCCAGTCCACCGAAGGAAAGCAGTTGGCAATGGCGATGGACGGAAACAGTGCCCCAGCTACTGGTGACTCATCGGAACTGTCGCCCTGCAAGAATTTCGCCCCAACTAAAGGGCAACTAATCTGTAGGCTATCGTTCCAGCGTCTGGTTCGTGAGATTGTACAGGACTGCAAAGTCGAGCTACGCTTACAAACCTCAGTCGTAATGATGCCCCGAGAAGCCAACGATGCCTACTGGTTCGAGAATGCAAAATAGTGCGCCTGGTTTGTTCGAGAATGCAAAATACTGCACCAAACGCATAACTTTCAGGCCAAATATATTAAACTGGCTCACCGTGTCGCGGGGAGTGCGTCTGAATTATGCTCCCGCAATAAAACAATAAACGGTTCTTTTCAGGACCAATTAATTGTGTTCTAATAAGAGTTAAACTGAAATATCCATTTGAGGTGTTTAACAATTTTCAGCAAGTAGGTTAGAAATACGATATGTGGATAGAAAGAGAATTTAAATTATCCTCGCTCGTTTTCGCGCACTGCTTTTCCATTCCTTTCTGCTGCTAATACATCATAAATTAAACGAATGTGCGTGTTCCCCACCATCCCATGGCCAGTGTTGCCACAATTGCATGTTGCTATTACACTTTGAATTATTTTTTCGATTCTCTCTAGTGTTGATAAAATATAGAACGTGCAAAGTACACTAGTCGCGTGCTTTTATTCGAACTTTTTGGCAGCCTCCTTTGATTAACTGCATAAATCATTAGATTTAAATTAACGTCTCGAAGTGAAGTCACGATGCTCCGGTTATGTCACAGACATTACCCACCCATCTTTTTTTAGTTTAGTAGAGCGAATACGAATTACTATCGCTCTCTCGCTTGCTCGTTTTCGGGCTATGTTCCTTTTCATTCTTTCCTGCTACTAATACTAGCATAATCAAAACGAATGTGCGTCTTCCCACCATCCATTTAGTGAGCAGTGTTGCCAAACGCATTTTCAGTTTTTCATCAATAACATTTCAACAATATTTTCAAAGAATGCTGTAGATTCGAAAAAAAGAAAAATAGTTGGTGATGGAAAAGAATTCCCAATTAGAATTTTTAACCATAATTATAACGAATCATTTGAAAATTTCACATGCAAACGTAATTTCGTTGCATATCATTAGATTTGGATTAACGTCACAAGTGTAGTTACGACACTCCAGTTATGTCGCAGACATTACCCACCCATCTTTTAATGTAGAATATTTAGTCTAGAAATCAGAATGTTCCAATGGTCGTTTCAGGCGACTTCAACATAGATGTTTCAAAACAAGAGAATTTGAAATTTGTTTATTTTATGAATGAATGTTTCAAGCTTCGTTTGATCTCTGATCCATCACAAGCAACTACACTTGCAGGCACATGCATTGATCTTGTATTTGTCAAAAACGTCAATGCAGAAACCCGAAGATATATTTCGTACTTTTCATATCACAGACCAATACTTTTTTTAATTGATCCAGTGGTTTAATTTCAAATGTAAACAACGCTTGAAAAATTATAACCGGTTGACGACCTACACCTACACCAATCATGTCAGAATCACCTCCTGGACAACAGCTAAGCCCGGAAATAGTAAGAAGTCAGAAGCATCCAACGAAAATCGAAGCCAGCGCATCTCCCCACCAAGGCCAACAACGCCAACAAAAACGGTCCTTGTCAGGACCACCATCATTTTTGTAAAGAATAATTTGAAATATTCCTCGCCCAAATCACCTTTTGTCCGAAAATTCCAATGAATATCAACATATTTGAAGAACGTGTTCCTTATGTATTCTACATCTCTCCGGTTATGTCGCAGACATTACCCACCCATCTTTCTTAGGCCCAACTTCTGACATACCATGTGAGGCTTACTTGGGTGCTCACCGTTTTCATACCTTGTGAGGCTGACTTTTGTGCTCACCTCTACCATACCATGTGAGGCTGACTTTTGTGCTCACCCTTAACATACCGTGTGAGACTGACTTGGATGCTCACCCTTTCACTCCTCTGCCACGCCACGAGGCATCGATAGCTAAGTCCCAACATACTACGCCCATCTTGGCATGAGGCAGTCCACATATACGCCTATACACTCGCTCTTCTGTCTTGCTTCGGGGTGGGTTTACCCCTAACGCGGTTGCCAGTCGCTGCGCCAAACCTGCCTCAGCATGAACAGACCATTCACTCACTTATTTGCGCTCGGTCTTTTTCGCTCCAACTAACCAATCACTAGTTAGACGTGCCCGTCGTCTGTTGCTCGGTGAGCCAGATTTCTTGTAGCCTACAGGCAATCTGAGTGGTTGCAGTCGAGACTGCGTTCCACTTCTCCACCGATTGACACATCCGCTGAATAAGGGTATCAGGGGTTGTGTCCCAGCCACAGACGTCAAGCAGTGCTCTTCTTTCGACGTCGAAACAAGGACATACGAACAGTATGTGTTCGGCAGTTTCGTCTACACATGGGCAGTCAGGGCAGGCGAGGACCTCTGCGTGCCCGAACCTGTGGAGGTACTGTCGAAAGCAGCCATGGCCTGACAGGAATTGTGTCAGATGGAAGTGAACTTCCCCATGGGGTCTGCCCACCCAGCTCGATATGTTAGGTATCAGCCGGTGGGTCCACCTACCTTTCGAGGAGTTATCCCACTCACGCTGCCATCTGGCGACCAAGATAACCCTGGTGCGCTCGCGGGCTCCTCTATTTTCACGTAGCTCCAAGCACTCACCATCATCTCGGATGACCAGCCCGACTGGCATCATGCTTGCAATCACGCAGGATGCATCGTGTGATACCGTGCGGTAGACAGATATCACTCTGAGGCACATCACGCGGTAGGTGCTCTCCAATTTCCGTAGGTAACTGGTTACCCTCAGTGCTCTTGACCATGACGGGCCGCCGTACCTGAGGATAGATACGGCAACGCCTGTCAGTAGCCTACGTCTACTGGCGCACACCTTTGAGCTGTTGGACATCATCCTCGATAGTGCCGCAACAGCAGCCGACGCTCTCTTGCATGTATAGTCGACATGGCTGCCGAAGGTCAGCTTGTCGTCTATAATGACTCCGAGAGACTTCAGACTCCGCTGTGAGGTGATCACGACTTCTCCCACATGGATAACAGCATGTTGTGCCGACTTGCGGTTGTTGACGATAACTACCTCCGTCTTATGCTGAGCGAGCTCCAGGCCTCTCGCGCTCATCCATTTCTCCACCGTGTTGATCGCGTGTTCTGCAGTTAGTTCTATCTCAGGGATTGACTCTCCATAGACCTCCAAGGTTACGTCGTCGGCAAAGCCGACGATCTTGACCCCAGGAGGGAACTTCAGTCTAAGAATCCCGTCATACATGAGGTTCCACAGCACCGGGCCTAGGATCGAGCCATGCGGGACTCCGGCGGTAATCGGAACCCTTTTTTGACCGGCATCGGTCTCGTATAGCAGTACGCGGTTCTGGAAGTAGTTTTCCAGGATCCGGTACAAACCCACCGGTAGGCTAAGCCGGTGTAACGAGAGCGCGATGGCATCCCAGCTTGCACTGTTGAATGCGTTCTTCAAGTCAAGTGTCACTAACGCACAGTATCGAATGCCTCGCCTTTTTTCGTTGGATCGCTATCTCGGCAGTATTTATTTCTGAGTTGATAGCGTCCACTGTGGACTTACCCTTCCGAAAGCCAAACTGGTTGCTTGACAGGCCGTCCGTACCTTCTGCGTACGGGGTTAGCCTGTTGAGGATGATCCTCTCAAACAATTTGCCAGTCGTGTCGAGCAGACAGATTGGTCTGTACGCCGATGGGTCGCTTAGCGGCTTCCCAGGCTTCGGCAACAACACCAATTTCTGCCTTTTCCATCTATCGGGGAAGCGGCACTCGTCAAGGCATCTCGGCATAGCTAGCCTGAACATGTTCGGGTTTGCTATGATCGCTGGCTTGAGAGTACTGTTTGGAACTCCATCCGGCCATGGAGCGTTGTTCATTGCTAGGGAATTAGCCACTGCGAGTAGTTCTTCATTCGTCACCGGAGCCACCATTTCGGCCGTGCCCGCACTGTCTCGTAGTGCAGGTGGCCAGGGGCTTGTGGCTCGAGACGAGAAGAGTACTTCGATAATCGTCGCCAACCGGTCCGGAGACCGTTCTGGGGGTGAAGAGCCCCCTTTGGTTTTGGCCATCACGATTCTGTAGACGTCACCTCACGGATTCGCGATGGCACTCTCACACAGGTTGTCGAAACACGCTCTCTTGCTACTGTTAATGGCCTTGTTAAGGGCCAATTTCGCAGCTCGAAACACTTCACGGCGATTCTCTCTTGCATCCTCGTTGTGGGCTCTTTGCATCCTACGTCTAGCTCTGAGGCAGGCTGATCGTAGAGCTGCAATCTCGGCACTCCACCAGTATACCGGGCATCTTGGCAATGTTTTTCTCGGCATAGTGGCGTCGCACGCGCGTGATAGAACGGCTACCATCGCATCCCCGCTTAGACTGTCGGTGCTGGCCTCCAGTCCCAGGGCCGCGGTGAAAGCTTCGCTGTCGAAGTGATTGGACTTCCACCCGCGTACCTGACAGGGATCTCCCGCCCTGGGATGCAGCACACCATAGTTGATCTTAAAGCGGATTGCTAAATTATCGCTATGGGTGTAGTCTTCGTCTACCCTCCATTCCATGCCTGGTACCAGACTCGGGCTGGCAAATGTTTCGTCAATTCCTGCCTCCACCCCGTTTCTACGGAATGTGCTAGCGGTGCCATTATTAGCTAGCACAATATCGAGTTTCGCAAGCGCCTCCATTAGCGCTTGGCCCCTGCTATTTGTACAGCGGCTACCCCACTCTACTGCCACTAGCGAAGTTGAAGTGAACTCTGGTTTGCCTGCACTGTGTTCAATAGGGGCCCGTACACGAGGCGTTAGTAATGACACTACTGAGCAGTAATGTCACTTTTAATGAACATGTAAGGCGAGTAATGATGGAATTACGAATGCTTATGAAGCAGCAGCACGAATTAACCCTCTAGTGCCCAATTTTTTTTTTTTGGTTTGAAAAAACTTTTGGAAGTGGACTTCGTGATGAGAAAAACGAAAATATTGTTGAAAATTCTTGAAAGTAATGGATTTTTCATTAAAGCCTTAAAATAAGTAGGCCGCCTAGAGGCGGTGTTGGGCACCTGGGCGAATAAAAAACTGTTTTCTTCTTCTAGTTACATCAACATAAGCGAATACAGATGGTTGCTCATATCTTGGACTCCATCAGAACGCAAAATACCTAAACTGTAAGGAGTAATTATCTAGTGCTTTGGTTGTTTAATTATTGACTTCTAATTTAGAGTAGGGGAGTCCAAGGTCTGCTGGCGATGGTTTCACTTATCATGTTTTATGTTTTTAATTTAAGAAGATCGTGTAAAAGTGTATGTTTTGCATGAAAGAGCGGACTGTTGGCTGCATTACAGAATTTTAAATATGTGACGCGGAAATCTCGCCAATTTACGACTATACGCACAATGATGCCACCTGGCTACTTTTGATGATAAAGTATGGATCGCGTTAAATGTTTTTTGAATAAAACTGCAAATCAATCGATACTTGTTATTATTTTTCAGCCTCAATGCTCCCACATTTTAATTTCGGCGCACACTTTGCATTCAAAAGCTAAATATTCGAAATTCTTCAGGTGAAATCCCGAAGTAAAAAAACAAAAAAAAATTGCTTGTGATTACGTATATTACATATACGGCCAAGGAAAGTTCTTTTCGCGAATCTAATTAAAAAACTAGTCATTCGTGGAATAGCTTTGAACTCGCCCTAGATAACAAAAATGCTGAAATTTAAAAACTTTACCTAGGGTAATGAGCCTATTTTTGCTCTAACCATGTAAAACCGTTGGTTAGAGCGGCGTTAGCCATCTTTGTTCAACGTATTAGTTCAAATGGCGATTTTTGATATCATAATGGTTTATAAGAAGAAAGCAAAGATATTGGTGCCATATTGGTTCATACGTATTGCATCAATTGTATTCCGAGCAATCAATGAAATGGTGAGACACCCTTCCTAATATGACTCAAGTAGGCTCTTCACTCTAATACGCTCGAAAACTCAATATCACTTACAACGTGTACGAAACAGAATTTAATGCAACATAAACACATTGGAGAATGGATTAAACTTAGTACTTGAAGTGCAGAACTAGGGACAGCGCCATATATCTATTACAAAAGGAGAAAGAAAAATTCTACCACCTAGCCCCAGACTCCTCTAAATATTATTAAATGATAAGAATATCCATATTCTAACAGCAACATTCACCCAAAGTTTTTAAAACATACTTATTTTCAGCTAAAATTGCACATAATGCTAGTTTCGGTACGATAAGTAATCACTAAAGACTGAAATTATTTTTCGCTCTGGTGCCCAACACCGCCTCTAGGCGGGCAAAGTATTTTACCAAAAAACTTCCGAATTATTCCACTAAAACAATTCACATCTACAATGAAATGCAACTAACAGGCTACTCAAAAATATTTTTTTTGTTATTGAAATTTCGAAAAATAGGTAAATTTTGTTTAATGAAGATTACCACTAAACACAAAATAGTTTTTTTCCACGTTTCCTCGAATTATAAACTTTGAGCTTCAATTGCCTTTGACAGAAAGCTTCAATCAAAATCAAATCAAATCAAATCAAAAAGTCGCCCATGAAACACTGGACAACATAGAATGCAGAATTGAAGGCTGACATAAAAAACTCCAACATTACGACGTGCAATTCCGCTACTAAAATAATCAACCGTATGTCATCACTTCTAAATGA
Source organism: Topomyia yanbarensis (assembly GCF_030247195.1). Lineage (NCBI taxonomy): Eukaryota > Metazoa > Arthropoda > Insecta > Diptera > Culicidae > Topomyia > Topomyia yanbarensis. The sequence goes on along the minus strand of NC_080670.1, from coordinate 102,546,988 downwards.
GCATGAGAATGACTCTCTTCTGGCTGAAATCAACAAAGCGAATCATCAATTCACGGAAAATGCCGAACAATGCTTCAAAAAGGCTTTTACTTATATAGAGTCCAAAATTGACGTCATGGAATCACACATAGAAGAAATACGAAACAGCAAATCACCATGTAGCATCGCAGCGAAAGAATTTTTAAACGAGATGAAGGCATTGTCAACCGAAACCTTCATTGAAAGAAAACAAATGTCAGAATTCCATCCCAGTCTCGCTGAAACCCTAGATGCCATACCGACACAACCACAACCAGCGGCGGAAATCGAAATTAACTCTGAACCTACATCTGACTGGCGCTTCATTGGAACCAGAAAGATATGGAAACGCGACTGGAGTCCATATGACTCCCGACAACGTAAACGATGCCTACAAGAAAAAGAAGCTGAGAAGGCAAATCGCAGACGAAAAAGGAAGAATACAAGAACAACAACAACATCAACAACAATTATACGAATAATAAAAAATACAACAGCTACTTTAGCAACATGAAAAACTACACCAATACCAAAAATAGTAACCGGAACATCAATAACAACAACAGCAACACCAATGCAAACAATGGCAACAGCAATAACAGTCAGAATATTAACAATAACCAAAATAATCAGAATTTCAACATTAACGACCAAATCACCAAATTACCTTCGGACAAGGACCTACTGGCCGCAGCACGTATTCAATTTTCTGGACCTCCAAATAAAAATATCACTTCAATATTTATAAATTTTCATAAGGGAGACACAATTAACCCTAAATTGAATGGACACCTACCGTTGGCGAAAATAATATAAACATATTGCCAACCACATCTCAACATTCCAACATAGACAGCCAATTTGAACTGGACCCCATGCGCCCTCCCATCGTACGCCTCACGTCACAATCAACGATTGGCGACGGTCGCTTCTTAAAGGCCAGACTTCGTGAACCAAAATAATGAGTATTGTACGCCTATACCTGGCATATATGAAGGACCAACAGCCATCTATTTGCGTGGAAGGAATGACGCCAACCAGCATCAAAATGACGCTCGCATCCGAAGGACTACCGACCGCACCCGACCATCCTCCTTTTATCGAAGTCTATCAGGAATATGGACTGAACCCAGACGAAGCAGCAGCTGACCTTGACTCTCATGGAATTTTTTTTCAAGCGAAAGAACTCGCCGTCTTCAAAAACTCCGCGAAGCTACCTATAAATTTGGAACGTCGAGTTTTCGGAAGAAACGACGCCCTCTGTAGAGGAAGAACATATAAATGTAAGCAATTTAAATATTCCAAAAACGTCTTCGCATCCCCAACAGAATTCGGTTGAAATTTTAGTCTATTGCCAAAATTTTAATCGAATGAAAAGCCCAGCGAAAATTAAAGAAAACCATCAAAAAATAATTTCATCCTCTTTTAATATAATTCTTGGAACAGAAACTAGCTGGGATGAAAGCGTAAGAAGAGAAGAAATTTTTGGAAATCAATTTAATGTATTCCGGCATGACCGTAATTTGTCTCTTTGTCAGAAAAAGTCTGGAGGAGGTGTCCTCATAGCCATAAAAGCAGACTTTCCTTTAGAATCAATAGAAACCACGAAACACATAGAATTTGAACATATATGGGCAAGCAGTAATATTCTCCTCTGTGTATTTTCCACCCGAAAATGGTCACAAAAAATCATTTGAGCTATTTTTTCAACCTGTAGAATCTACTATGTCAAACATGTAACCTGAAGTAAAACTACATATTTATGGCGACTTCAAGCAACGTAACACCAACTTCATCGTAGACATTGAAAACGAATCTATCTTACTCCCAGTCGTAGTCGAAAATGAAACACTTCAATACTTATTTGACAATATATCAGAATTTGGCCTGCACCAAATCAACCATGTAAAAAATAAACAAAATTTTAGATTTATTTATTTAGACCTCTTATTCACGAACTGCACTGAAAACTTCTGTGTTAATGCATCCTTAACTCCATTATGGAAAAATGAAGTATTTCACACAGCAATGGAATATTCAATTTTTATTCATCAAAACTCTTCCCCGAAAGACTTGGAGTATGAGGAAGTGTAGGAATACCATAAAACCGACTTCGAAGAAGTCAAACGTAGACTATGTAGAAAAAATTGGCAAACTGTATTGAGTATAGAAGGAAATGTCAACGAAGCAGTGACTAAATTCTATTTAATTGTAACGAATTTAATCACTGGATTAGTACCTGTAAAAAGAAGAAGAAGAACTCGTGGCGGTCAACAGCTTGTGTGGTTCAACCAACATCTGAAAAACCTAAAAAATAGAAAACAAAAGGCACATAAAATTTACAAGAAAGAAAATATTATTTGGATATTTGCTCCCAACTCGACATAGCCATTAACACTGCACATGAAGAATATAATCATAAAATCGAGAATGAAATCAAGACTTGTCCAAAAAAAATCTTCAATTACGTGAAAACAAAATTGAAAAGTAGCAACTTTCCATCCCAAATGCATTATGACGGACATGTAGGAAATAACAGTACAAAAATTAGCAATTTATTTGGAAAATTCTTTCAAGAAGTGTATACTTCACATTCCGAAACAGACCGCGACCGCGACTACTTTTCATTTATACCTGAATTTTCAAATGACATTTCCGTCCAAGAACTATCTGAACACGAAATTACCACTGCACTAAAAAACCTAGACGCATCAAAAGGACCTGGGCCTGACGGAATCGCCCCAATATTTTTTAAAAATCTAGCAGAAGAACTTACTCTACCATTACACCGTATTTTCAACATGTCACTGAAAAATGGAACCTTCCCAGAAATATGGAAATCATCCTTTTTAGTGCCGATTTTTAAATCAGGCACTAAATCAGACATTCGAAACCATTGAGGGATTGCCATTACCTCATGCAAACAGCATGGCTTTTATAAAGGCCGCTCAACAACATCAAACCTTATAGAATTTGTAAAATTCACTGTAAATGTAATGGACAATGGCAACCATGTGGAAACTTTCTACGCAGACTTTAGTAAAGCATTCGACCGTATTGACATACCTTTATTACTCTTCAAACTGCAAAAATATGGCATGGAAAATAAACTCTTGAAATGGCTCGAATCATATTTAACGAAACGCGAACAAACAGTTCGCTTTCAGAATATACTTTCTGAACCAATTCGTGTCACCTCTGGCGTACCCCAGGGTTCCCACTTAGACCCTTTTCTTTTTATTTTGTACGTAAATGACATTACCTTTATACTCAAATATCTTAAAGTGCTTATATATGCAGACGACATGAAACTTTTAATGGAAATAAGAAATGTCAAAGACGCTGAAGTATTCCAAAACGAAATCAACCTATTCCACACATGGTGTAGCAAAAATCTACTCCAACTTAACGTAAAGAAATGTAACACAATAACATTCAGCATAAAAACTTCAAATATTCCAATAGAAATACAGTTAGGAAACAAAATAGTAGAAAGTGCAAAATTGTTCGTGACTTAGGCGTAATCTTAGACTCCAAGTTCACATTTGTGTAACATTACAATACAATAATAAATAAAGCAAATAGTATGCTGGGCTTTATTAAACGCTTCAGCTATACCCAAGTAACCACTAAGCCGTAAAAATGGCATCAATTCGGTTCCATAGTCGCGTATAGAACAAGCCCAAGTAACCACTAAGCCGTAAAAATGGCATCAATTCGGTTCTTTAGTCGCGTATAGAACAAGGGTAACTGAGCTAATAGGCATCATATTGTACATGAGTGCTGTTCAAAAGCCACTTTTGGCGAAATATTCGGCTGATATGCACCCTACTCCCACTTTTCAATGTCAAAACAATTTGTGTAATGGATGGAAAAAAAAACAAAACGAAAATGGAGGAAAGACTGTTTTTCTCTCTTTCTATCTTTCATGGTCTATCTGCCACATGTGTTTGACTTTTTTCTATACAGCGTTTGATCCAGGCTCGAACTTCTGCTTCTAGAAGATATGGGGGATAAGTTGTTCCAGTGCGCTGGCTGATTGATCGATTTGAGCATTTGGTCATATAAATGATATTTGACGTTCTTAAATCGAACGGTTTTTGGTTCGATTGGAAGTTAATTTCACTTACCGACGAACAGAAGCATGGTTTTGGGAATATTTTATTTTTGAAATTACTTCCCTTCCTACACTAAACTTGAAAGTAATTCATCGCAGTTTCGTATCATTTTATGGCTCAAAGATTTAGTTAACTTTAATTTGTTTGTGCCAAATCTCCGAAGCCGACAAGCTTTTTCTTGAACTTACAAAGTGCACCATATCATATTTGTTTTGATTTGGACTTCATTGCTTTAGTTTAATAGAAATGTCAAGCATAAACGGCATTATAAAGGCATCGCTGACTACCGCTTACAGCTTACAACTACAGGGTTTTTAGGCTCTAAAGTATAGCTTCATATACCCATATACGGTCTATTTTAATGCTTAATGCTTGTAATGCTTATAAACATTCGAAAAGCCTGTATAAAACTTATAAACATTTGTAAAGCTGCTATGCAGCTTATAAACATTTGTAAAGCCCAAATAAAGCTTATAAACATCGGACAGCTCTTATATAGTCAATATGCTGCTTACTTTAGTGCTTACTGGTATGCTGGGTAATTTTGAAGACCCCTACACAATTAAATCATTTTTTAATATTATTTTCTATTTGATTATATTGTTTTATTTGCATTACATTTCTAATTTATTATATTGGGTGTTCAGCCACAAGTGGTGACTTTTCATCCCTATTGTTTACATGATTCAGTTAATTATTATTAAGTTATAATATGCTTTTGCAGTTAAGTATTTTTTTAGTAGGATGTTTTAAACCTACTTGTCTTCTGAATAAGGAGTTAAACAAATCTTATAAACTAACTTATAAACTATAAAGAGAGCTAATCGTTGCAATTGAAGATTGCAACGATTTTTGTCGGAAGTTGCTTATAATACTGTTCGTCATAATTTCTAATGTTTCTATGTTTGCGGGTCTGTGCAACTCATTTGTGGTCAACCAGGGAGGACACTTCAAAATCATTTTCAGAATTTTATTCTGAATCCTTTGAAGCGTTTTCTTCCTAGTAGCACAACAACTTGCCCAGATTGGCACTGCATATAGCATTGCCGGTCTAAATATTTGTTTATAAATTAATACTTTGTTCTTTAGGCAGAGCCTAGAATTCCTGTTTATAAGAGGGTATAAACATTTTATATATTTGTTGCATTTTGTTTGGATTCCTTCAATGTGATCCTTAAAAGTGAGTTTTTTATCGTAAATCAAACCCAAGTATTTAACTTGATCTGACCACGTTAAATTCAAACCATTAAATTTAATAATATGGTTATTATTTGGTTTAAGAGAAGAAGCTCTTGGCTTATGCGTAAACACAATCAATTGTGTTTTTGCCGCATTAGTGGAAATTTTCCATTTTTTCAGGTAATCATTGAAAATATTCAAGCTTCGTTGCAGTCGACTGCAGATAATACGAAGACTCCTCCCAGTGGCTGAGATGCTAGTATTATCACAGAAAAGTGACTTTTTACAGCCTGTAGGTAGATTTGGAAGATCGAAGGTATAAATGAGAGGCTGAGAGTAAGAGTGGGTTAAAATTTTGTTCATAGCAAAAGTGGGTTAAAATATTCTGTTAGATCAGAAATGGTATAGTCATCACACCTCAGGCAAAAGTGGATCAAATATTAATTCGCGCAAAAATGGTTCGACAAAATTTTCAGGGCAAGACTGGTATAGAATATTAACCCATTTTTGCGCTAAGAAAAGAATCAGAATTTTCTTATTCGGACTTGTGGGAAATGAAATTTTATTAAATTTTTTGATGCCATAGAAATCGAGTAAGGATCCGTATAGGTCAATAGGCATCGGAAATTGACGATTGCCGCCATTTTGAAATCCAAGATGGCGACTTCCGGTTCCCACAAAGTAGTGAGAACCACCATCAATATGGGTGTCATTTGAAAGGGGATGGTGAGCAGACATCGAAAATTGACCTTCATCGCCATTTTGAAATCCAAGATGGCTACTTCCGGTTACCATAAAATAGGGAGAACCATCATCAATATGGGTGTCATTTGAAAGAGGATGATCAGCAGATACCGAAAATTGACCATTTCCGCCATTTTGAAATCCAAGATGACGACTTCCTGTTACCACAAAATAGTGAGAACCACCATCAATATGGGTGTCATTTGAAAGAGGATGATCAGCAGACACCGAAAATTGACCATTTCCGCCATTTTGAAATCCAAGATGGCGACTTCCTGTTACCACAAAATAGTGAGAACCACCATCAATATGGGTGTCATTTGAAAGGGGATGGTGAGCAGACACCGAAAATTGACCACCACCGCCATTTTGAAATCTAAGATGGCGACTTCCGGTTACCACAAAATAGTGAGAACCACCATCAATATGGGTGTCATTTGAAAGAGGATGATCAGCAGACACCGAAAATTGACCATTACCGCAATTTTGAATTCCAAGATGGCGACTTCCGGTTACTACAAAATAGTGAGAACCACCATCAATATGGGTGTCATTTGAAAGGGGATGGTGAGCAGACATCGAAAATTGACCTTCACCGCCATTTTGAAATCCAAGATGGCGACTTCCGGTTACCATAAAATAGTGAGAACCACCATCAATATGGGTGTCATTTGAAAGAGGATGATCAGCAGACACCGAAAATTGACCATTTCCGCCATTTTAAAATCCAAGATGGCGACTTCCTGTTACCACAAAATAGTGAGAACCACCATCAATATGGGTGTCATTTGAAAGGGGATGGTGAGCAGACACCGAAAATTGACCACCACCGCCATTTTGAAATCTAAGATGGCGACTTCCGGTTACCACAAAATAGTGAGAACCACCATCAATATGGGTGTCATTTGAAAGAGGATGATCAGCAGACACCGAAAATTGACCTTCACCGCCATTTTGAAATCCAAGATGGCGACTTCCGGTTACCATAAAATAGTGAGAACCACCATCAATATGGGTGTCATTTGAAAGAGGATGATCAGCAGACACCGAAAATTGACCATTTCCGCCATTTTGAAATCCAAGATGGCGACTTCCTGTTACCACAAAATAGTGAGAACCACCATCAATATGGGTGTCATTTGAAAGGGGTTGGTGAGCAGACACCGAAAATTGACCACCACCGCCATTTTGAAATCTAAGATGGCGACTTCCGGTTACCACAAAATAGTGAGAACCACCATCAATATGGGTGTCATTTGAAAGAGGATGATCAGCAGACACCGAAAATTGACCATTACCGCAATTTTGAATTCCAAGATGGCGACTTCCGGTTACTACAAAATAGTGAGAACCACCATCAATATGGGTGTCATTTGAAAGGGGATGGTGAGCAGACATCGAAAATTGACCTTCACCGCCATTTTGAAATCCAAGATGGCGACTTCCGGTTACCATAAAATAGTGAGAACCACCATCAATATGGGTGTCATTTGAAAGAGGATGATCAGCAGACACCGAAAATTGACCATTTCCGCCATTTTGAAATCCAAGATGGCGACTTCCTGTTACCACAAAATAGTGAGAACCACCATCAATATGGGTGTCATTTGAAAGGGGATGGTGAGCAGACACCGAAAATTGACCACCACCGCCATTTTGAAATCTAAGATGGCGACTTCCGGTTACCACAAAATAGTGAGAACCACCATCAATATGGGTGTCATTTGAAAGAGGATGATCAGCAGACACCGAAAATTGACCTTCACCGCCATTTTGAAATCCAAGATGGCGACTTCCGGTTACCATAAAATAGTGAGAACCACCATCAATATGGGTGTCATTTGAAAGAGGATGATCAGCAGACACCGAAAATTGACCATTTCCGCCATTTTGAAATCCAAGATGGCGACTTCCTGTTACCACAAAATAGTGAGAACCACCATCAATATGGGTGTCATTTGAAAGGGGATGGTGAGCAGACACCGAAAATTGACCACCACCGCCATTTTGAAATCCAAGATGGCGACTTCCGGTTACCACAAAATAGTGAGAACCACCATCAATATGGGTGTCATTTGATGGTGAGCAGACACCGAAAATTGACCACCACCGCCATTTTGAAATCTAAGATGGCGACTTCCGGTTACCACAAAATAGTGAGAACCACCATCAATATGGGTGTCATTTGAAAGAGGATGATCAGCAGACACCGAAAATTGACCATTACCGCAATTTTGAATTCCAAGATGGCGACTTCCGGTTACTACAAAATAGTGAGTACCACCATCAATATGGGTGTCATTTGAAAGGGGATGGTGAGCAGACATCGAAAATTGACCTTCACCGCCATTTTGAAATCCAAGATGGCGACTTCCGGTTACCACAAAATAGTGAGAACCACCATCAATATGGGTGTCATTTGAAAGAGGATGATCAGCAGACACCGAAAATTGACCATTTCCGCCATTTTGAAATCCAAGATGGCGACTTCCTGTTACCACAAAATAGTGAGAACCACCATCAATATGGGTGTCATTTGAAAGGGGATGGTGAGCAGACACCGAAAATTGACCACCACCGCCATTTTGAAATCTAAGATGGCGACTTCCGGTTACCACAAAATAGTGAGAACCACCATCAATATGGGTGTCATTTGAAAGAGGATGATCAGCAGACACCGAAAATTGACCATTACCGCCATTTTGAATTCCAAGATGGCGACTTCCGGTTACCACAAAATAGTGAGAACCACCATCAATATGGGTGTCATTTGAAAGGGAATGGTGAGCAGACATCGAAAATTGACTTTCACCGCCATTTTGAAATCCAAGATGGCGACTTCCGGTTACCACAAAATAGTGAGAACCACCATCAATATGGGTGTCGTTTGCAAGGGAATGGAGAGCAGACACCGAAAATTGACCTTCACCGCCATTTTGAAATCCAAGATGGCGACTTCCGGTTACCACAAAATAGTGAGAACCACCATCAGTATGGGTGTCATTTCATACACCTTTAAAATTTGAAGATCCAAGGAATATTAATAAACCCAAAAATGGATTGAAGTGAACCAAAAGCAATTTTATTGAAAATTAGCATTTTTTTCGCTTTTTTCCTCATATAACCTATTTTAAAACCACTAAAATTAATATGGAAGTGCATATATAATATTTTTATTGATGCGAGAAACAAATCACAAAATTTTAATTTCGCGCGGGTCGATCATTCTTATCCAGGGGGTGGCATCCGTATGTTGATGTACAGACGTTGACAGTATCCAACATATAGTGGGCCCGGTCGCTTCTAGGCTCATATCTCCCATGCTCTTGCGCTTCTAGGCTCATCCCTCCCATGCTCTTACATTGGGTTGTTTTATCTTTATTGTCTTCATGCCTCATCCACGAAGCATGAAGTGTGTGGTGCTGCATCCATGATGACTCCACCACCCTTGACGTGAGAGTGTCTTGGAATGCTCGAGTCGAATAAATGGTAGTTAAACTGAATCGGATAGCGTTTCCGAGTGAACGAAACGATTGAGCATTTACTCGGATGTAAAACCATTCTGTTTAGGTCACACCACGTACTAAAGCTCTCCAGTTCACTCTGAAAAAACTCGGAATCGGTTTTATCCCGTATTTGTCGAAAAATTTTCATATCATGGGCGAAAGAAAGGCGGGGTCCTTGTAATTTAATATTGATGTCATTAAAGTAGAGGAGGAAAATTAATGGACCGAGATGGCTACCTATTGAGATGCCGGATGTAGTGAAGAATGGTGCATATAGGCAGTCCTTAATGCTGATTTGGAATTGCCTTCCATCGAGGAACCAACGCAGAAGTTGTCCATGAATACCGAGTTTGTCCAGCTTCGCTATTGCGACATCATGGTTGATTTTGTCGAAGGCCGAACCGATCCATGTGAACAGCATCGGTTCGCAATCCGTCAGTAAATCCATCGAGTACATATGTTGTAAACGAGAGCAGGTTGGTCGTTGTCGATCATTTAGGCATAAAACCGTGTTGTTGCAATGTAATGTTTGCAGTGAAAGAAAATCGGATCTAAAACGGCTACTACTGAACACCCCCTTTCAAACGGTACCCATGTTTATGATGGTTCTCACTATTTTCTGGTAACCGGAAGTGACCATATTGGATTTCAAAATAGCCTAATTGTCGATTTCCGATGTCTACTGACCACCCCTTTCAAATGACACCCATATTGATGGTGGTTCTGACTATTTTGTGATAACCGGAAGTCGCCATCTTGGATTTTAAAATGGCGGTGATGGTGAATTTTTAGTGTTTGCTGACCATCCCCTATAAAATGACACCCATATTGATGGTGGTTCTCACTATATTATGGTAACCGGAAGTCGCCATCTTGGATTTCAAAATGGCGGTAATGATCAATTTTCGGTGTCTGCTGATCATCCTCTTTCAAATGACACCCATATTGATGGTGGTTCTCACTATTTTGTGGTAACCGGAAGTCGCCATCTTGGATTTCAAAATGGCGGTGAAGGTCAATTTTCATTGTCTGCTCACCATCCCCTTTCAAATGACACCCATATTGATGGTGGTTCTCACTATTTTGTGGTAACCGGAAGTCGCCATCTTGGATTTCAAAATGGCGGTGAAGGTCAATTTTCGATGTCTGCTCACCATCCCCTTTCAAATGACACTCATATTGATGGTGGTTCTCACTATTTTGTGGTAACCGGAAGTCGCCATCTTGGATTCCAAAATGGCGGTAATGGTCAATTTTCGGTGTCTGCTCACCATCCCCTTTCAAATGACACTCATATTGATGGTGGTTCTCACTATTTTGTGGTAACCGGAGGTCGCCATCTTGGATTCCAAAATGGCGGTAATGGTCAATTTTCGGTGTCTGCTCACCATCCCCTTTCAAATGACACCCATATTGATGGTGCTTCTCACTATTTTGTGGTAACCGGAAGTCGCTATCTTGGAATTCAAAATGGCGGTAATGGTCAATTTTCGATGTCTGCTCACCATTCAAATGACACCCATATTGATGGTGGTTCTCACTATTTTGTGGTAACCGGAAGTCGCCATCTTGGATTTCAAAATGGCGGTAATGGTCAATTTTCGGTGTCTGCTCACCATCTCCTTTCAAATGACACCCATATTGATGGTGGTTCTCACTATTTTGTGGTAACCGGAAGTCGCCATCTTGGATTCCAAAATGGCGGTAATGGTCAATTTTCGGTGTCTGCTCACCATCTCCTTTCAAATGACACCCATATTGATGGTGGTTCTCACTATTTTGTGGTAACCGGAAGTCGCCATCTTGGATTTCAAAATGGCGGTAATGGTCAATTTTCGGCGTCTGCTCACCATCTCCTTTCAAATGACACCCATATTGATGGTGGTTCTCACTATTTTGTGGTAACCGGAAGTCGCCATCTTGGATTTCAAAATGGCGGTAATGGTCAACTTTCGGTGTCTGCTCACCATCTCCTTTCAAATGACACCAATATTGATGGTGGTTCTCACTATTTTGTGGTAACCGGAAGTCGCCATCTTGGATTTCAAAATGGTGGTGGTGGTCAATTTTCGGTGGCTGCTCACCATCTCCTTTCAAATGACACCCATATTGATGGTGGTTCTCACTATTTTGTGGTAACCGGAAGTCGCCATCTTGGATTTCAAAATGGCGGTGGTGGTCAATTTTCGGTGTCTGCTCACCATCCCCTTTCAAATGACACTCATATTGATGGTGGTTCTCACTATTTTGTGGTAACCGGAAGTCGCCATCTTGGATTTCAAAATGGCGGTGGTGGTTAATTTTCGGTGTCTGCTCACCATCTCCTTTCAAATGACACCAATATTGATGGTGGTTCTCACTATTTTGTGGTAACCGGAAGTAGCCATCTTGGATTTCAAAATGGTGGTGGTGGTCAATTTTCGGTGGCTGCTCACCATCTCCTTTCAAATGACACCAATATTGATGGTGGTTCTCACTATTTTGTGGTAACCGGAAGTCGCCATCTTGGATTTCAAAATGGCGGTGGTGGTCAATTTTCGGTGTCTGCTCACCATCTCCTTTCAAATGACACCAATATTGATGGTGGTTCTCACTATTTTGTGGTAACCGGAAGTCGCCATCTTGGATTTCAAAATGGCGGTGGTGGTCAATTTTCGGTGTCTGCTCACCATCTCCTTTCAAATGACACCAATATTGATGGTGGTTCTCACTATTTTGTGGTAACCGGAAGTCGTTATCTTGGATTTCAAAATGGCGGTGGTGGTCAATTTTCGGTGTCTGCTCTACATCCCCTTTCAAATGACACCCATATTGATGGTGGTTCTCACTATTTTGTGGTAACGGAAGTCGCCATCTTGGAATTCAAAATGGCGTAATTATCGATTTCCCATATCTACTAACCACCTCCTTTCAAATGATACCCATATTGATGATGGTTTTCTCTGATTGGTGATAAATCATTTTTGAAAACATTCTTAGAATAAAAATGGAATATATATCCTCTCAGGGCAAAAGTGGTATATCTTTTTAACCCACTTTTGCGATAAGGTTTTTTTATCCCATTTCTGCTCTGACTGGTACTTAAACCGGTTTTGCTCTAAATAAAACGTATACCGCTTTTGCTCGCAGCGAATTTTTAACCCACTCTCGCTCTCAGCCTCTCAAATATTGTATAGTATTGGTGCGACGCTTGATCCTTGAGGGACGCCTGCTTTAACGGGTAGCTATTAGATTTACAATTCTGATAAGAAACCTGTAGGGTACGGTTAGTAAGATAATTTTTAATTATCTTTATTATGTAAATTGGAAAATTGAAATCCCACATTTTGGCAATTAAACCTTTGTGCCAAACACTGTCGAAAGCTTTTTCGATGTCTAGAAGAGCAACTCCAGTGGAATAGCCCTCTGAGATATTTGCCTTTATCATGTTAGTTACTCTTACAAGTTGATGAGTAGTTGAATGTCTAATACGAAATCCAAACTGCTCAGGAAGAAAAATAGAATTCTCATTGATATGTGACATCATTCTAGTTAGGATGATTTTTTCAAATAATTTACTAATAGAAGAGAGTAAGCTAAATGATCGATAGCTAGATGCTTCTGCTGGGTTATCTGGCTTCAAAATAGGAATAATCGTGGCATTTTTCCATCTTTCAGGGAAGTATGCTAATTCAAAACATTTGTTGAATATTTTGACCAAGTTTGTCTTGGTGATTTCGGGAAGGTTTTTAAGAAGAATGTTGAAAATTCCATCATAGCCTGGAGCTTTCATATTTTTTAACTTTTTCATGATGGATTTGATCTCATCATAGTTTGTTTCAACAATATCCGTCTAGAGAAAATACTTGATTTGAAACGTTTTCATATTTTTGTAAGACTTCGGTATCAAAAGGACTCACAACGTTGAGATTAAAATTATGGACGCTTTCAAACTGCTGAGCAAGTTTTTGAGCTTTTTCTTCGTTTGTAAGAAGTATGTGGTCACCTTCCTTCAAAGCTGGAAATGGTTTCTGAGGTTTCTTAAGAACCTTAGAAAGTGTCCAGAAAGGTTTAGAATTTGGCTTGATTTGTTCAACCTCTTTCGCGAGATTTTCATTTCTTAAGAGTGTGAATCTATGCTTAATTTCCTTTTGTAGATCCTGATAAATACATTTCATAGCAAGATCACGAGAACGTTGATATTAACGTCTTCGAACATTCTTCAAGCGAATCAGAAGTTGAAGATCGTCGTCAATAATAGGAGTATTAAATTTTTTCTGTGTTGTTGGTACTGATGAATTTCTAGCATCAACTATAGATATACTTAAATTTTGTAATGCCGTATCAATGTCAGCTTTATTTTGTAAATCAAGGTCATGATTAAAAATATTCTGAATATAAGTTTTGTGCCTTTCCCAATTCGCTTTGTGATAATTGAACACTAAGCTAATGGGATTGGAAACAGCTTCTTGAGAAAGTGAAAAAGTTACTGGAAGATGATCAGAATCAAAGTCAGCGTGTGTAATCAATTCGCTACAAAGGTGACTTTGATCTGTCAAAACCAGATCAATTTTTGATGGATTCCTTACAGACGAATAGCATGTAGGACCATCCGGGAACAAAACTGAATAATAACCAGCAGAACAATCATTAAAAAGTGGTTTACCGTTGGAATTGCTTTGAGCATTATTCCAGGCTCGGTGTTTGGCGTTAAAATCACCGTCGACCGATTTCTTGTAAGTTTTTGTAAGTCTCCTTTCAATAAATTCATTTGCTCGCCAGTGCACTGAAAAGGCAAATAGGCTGCAGCAATAAAATGATACCAAGATCAGTTTCAACTTCGATACCCAAACTCTCGATCACCTTGGTGTCAAGAGAAACCGAGCGATTAACCGCTATTGCGATTCCTCCGCCAAATCCAACAATTCGATCAATCGATGAATAACAAAATTAGAGTTACTCTTCAATTTAATATTTGGTTTTAAAAAAGTTTCGGTCACAACAGCTATATGCACATTATGTTTCCTTAAGAAGTTGAAAAAGTTTTTAATGAACGAGCATTCCAATTTAATAAATTTAAATGATCATTATTATTATTAAACTTTAATTTATTTTCCTCTTCTATCGTATAAAGCACGTTGTATGCTCATTAACATACAAACACTCAAAGAACGCCGCGAATTTGCCATGCTTTGCTTTATCAACGACATTATTTCTCAACGTGTACAATCCGCATCATTACTCTCTCAAATCATATTTTATGTAGGGGAGCCCGGGGCTAGTTGGCGGTTGGGGTAAGTTGGCGGAATCCCTTTTTCTCTGTTTCTATTAGACATATAGCGCTTTCTCTTCTTGTGTACCTCAAGTTATGTGAAACCCGTTATCCAATGTGGTTTTGTTGCAAAACAATTTGTTTGGTGGAAGTTGTGGGTGATATTGTGTTTTCGAGCATACCAAGTAAATTTTCAAAATTTTAAATACTTTGCGTTATTTAGCGTGATTTTCAAACTATTTCCTGAATGATTATATTTTTCGATAGCGCGTGAAAAGAGCTTTCAGTATCCATATAGATATTACAACTATCCACAAACAAAAGTTATTTTTTAAATAGTTTTTAATAAAACATGCGGTTGGGGTAAGTTGGCGGTGCTGCACGCGGGGCAAGTTGGCGGTACTATTTGCAGTGCAAAAATGTCATCAAAAAAATTTATTTCTAGAATTCACTCCAAAGTAAGAAAATCTTTTTCTTGTGTATCTCGCCAATGGAGGAGACATTTATTCTGGCCAATTGAATGAAGAATTTCGAAAATTTGCTTTTGAATAGGGGGTATGCGTCAAAGTCAAAATGCCGGGGTATTGAAACTGAAATATAATAGCAAATGTCGGTTAATATACAGTTTTCTCGAAAAGATATTCAGCACGTTACAAAAGGACCCTTGAAGTAATTGAATTTCCATTTGATTGCTTAGTTTTTGGCGTATCACCACATACCGCCAACTTACCCCGGGGCCGGGGTAAGTTGGCGGGTTTTCCGCGTCACATATTTTTGTCTCTAAAAATGGAGACAATACATCAAACACATTCGTTTTCGAGCTCTCCATCGAGACAGAGGTTGTTTTTTCTAGTCCGTAGTGCTGTGTGAGGCGATAAAGAATAGTGTTAATTCGCATTCAAGGTTATTTTGCCAGTTCGGTTCGGTCCTCAGTCTTTTGTTCGCGTTGAGGATTAAACAATAGCCAGCTGTATAAGCTGGATCGGTTCGTCGTTGGACACCAGTTTGAAGCTAAGTGGTTTTTGTCTTTTGTAACACATTTATTGCTTTCTTCCGTCTGCGCGGGCGCTGACCCCGTGCGTTGACGTTTTCTATGATTCCCTCTCCGGATGGTCAAATGGAAGTTGAATCGGGCTAACTTCTAAGGCTCCCCCCGGCCCAAATGCTATCCAGAACTCTCAACTGGTCCGTTTGTGGTCTTCTTTCGGCCCAAGACTAAATCACTGAATCTTCTTCAGATTTCTAGAGACCTGACGGAACGGTTCTCGGCTGTGACCGAAATTTCAAAGATCCGCTCGGACAAGATAAGGGTGTTGCTAGCCAACTCAAAGCAGGCAAACGATATTGGTTGCTGTGAGCACTTTACGCGGAATTACAACGTGTATATTCCAGCTATAAAAGTAGAATCCGAAGGCGTCGTAACCGATGAGAGTTTGACGTGCGAGGATCTGCTGAAGTACGGGGTTGGCCGTTTCAGAGACCGCTTACTTCAGCCAGTGAAAATACTTGAGTGCAAACGTTTGCACTCAGTAGTAGTTGCGGGGGATGGTTCAAAAACATAACCCCAGTCAAACTCTTATCGGGTGACCTTCGCTGGTACCGCTTTGCCAAATTTCGTCCTCTTGCACAAGGTTCGTCTGCCTGTGCGTCTGTTTGTACCGCGGGTCATGAATTGCACAAAGTGTAAAGTGGGTCACACAGCCACCCATTGTAGCAATAAGGCCCGCTGTGGAAAATTCGGGGAGAATCATCTAGATGATTCGTGCAGTAAACAAGCCGAAAAGTGTCCTTACTGTGCGGAGAGTCTGCATGATATCTCGGCATGTCCCGCTTACAAACTACGCGGGGATAAACTGAAACGTTCCCTTGCGGGACGATCCAAACATTCTTTCGCAGAAATGTCAAAGCATGCTACGTCACCATCCTCAGCAAACATCTATACTCACTTGCCTCCTGACGAGGGCGAGGCTGGTAACCCACAAGAGGGAACATCTACTAGGGTGCCTAGAATTTATAGGAAGAGGAGGAACATTTCCTCTCGTAAAGTTCCTTGTAAAGGCCAGAAGGTGTCCCTTGACGGGGCTCCGAAAGTGACATCTATTGGAAGTGTTGCAACCAAACCAAAGCAATTAGCTCCTGGTCTCGGAGGATTAAGCTCAGAGAAGGAGTTCCCAGCACTTCCAGGAACATCAAAAATCCCAAGTGTTCCTTTGTTTCAGTTCGAGAGTAATCACAGCACTGGAATTATGAAACTCTCGGACATAGTGGACTAGATAATAAAAACTTTCAATATTACTGATCCTATTAAAAGTCTTATGTTAGCTTTTCTCTCTACAGTGAGAACATTTTTGAAGCAGTTGACTGCTAAATGGCTCCTCCTCTCAGCGATTGTATCCTTCGATGGCTAACTCATCGAACGAGGTCACGGATTTGATCACTGTTCTACAGTGGAATTGCAGAAGTATCATCCCGAAAGTCGATTCCTTCAAAATTTTAATAAATAATTTGAGTTGCGATGCATTTGCATTATGTTAAACTTGGTTAACTTCCGACATAGATCTCAACTTCCACGACTTTAATATTATTCGCCTGGATCGAGACACCCCCTATGGAGGAGTGCTTTTGGGGATCAAAAAGTGCTATTCCTTCTACAGAATTAACCTTCCCTCGATAACAGGTATTGAAGTTGTCGCTTGTCAAGTAACAACCAAAGGCAAAAGCCTTTGTATAGCTTCCATATATATTCCCCCCAACACCGCGGTCGGGCACCGACGGCTACAAGACATCCTAGAATCCCTGCCAGCACTGCGACTAGTTTTAGGAGACTTTAACTCTCACGTTACAGCATGGGGTTGTCTCTATTATGATAACCGGTCTTCCTTAATTCAGGATCTTTGCGATAACTTCAATTTGACAATTTTAAACACGGGTGAAATGACACGGATTCCTGCTCCTCCAGCGCGCCCGAGCGCCTTAGACTTGTCCCTTTGCTCAACATCGCTGCGGTTAAATTGCACGTGGAAGGTAATTCCTGATCCCCACGGCAGCGACCATCTGCCGATTGTAGTCTCAATCAATAACGGTTCAAGGCCATTGAAATCAATCAATATTTCGTATGACCTCACACGAAATATCGATTGGAAGAGCTATGCTGCCGCGATATCCGACAACATCGAATCTACCCAAGAACTTCCTACGGAGGAAGAGTACAGCTTTTTGGCTGGCTTGATTCTCGACAGCGCGAATCAAGCTCAGACTAAGCCAGTACCCGGCGCGAACATAAAAAAACGCTCTCCTAATCCGTGGTGGGACAAAGAGTGCTCAGACGTGTACGCGAAGAAGGCCGCCGCGTATAAGACCTTCCGGGACGACGGGTTACCCGCTAGCTATCGACAATATGCGACGTTAGAAACGCGAATGAAGAGTTTGATGAAAGCCAAGAAACGTAGTTACTGGCGCCGGTTCGTTGACGGACTAACGAGAGAAACATCGATGAGCACTCTTTGGGGCACGGCCCGGCGTTTGCGAAACCGAAACAGTACTAACGAGAGTGCAGAATATTCAAACCGTTGGATATTCGATTTCGCCAAGAAGGTTTGTCCGGATTCCGCCCCGGCACAGAAGATTTACCGCGCCGCGTCTCCTCACGATAGCGCGGACGAAACACCTTTTTCGATGGTGGAGTTCTCACTTGCTCTCTTGTCGTGTAACAATAAAGCTCCGGGGCCAGACAGAATCAAATTCAACTTGTTGAAGAATCTGCCTGAATCTGCCAAGAGACGCTTGTTGAATTTATTTAATAAGTTTCTCGAGGCTAACATTGTCCCACTCGATTGGAGACAAGTGAAGGTCATCGCCATCCAAAAACCAGGAAAACCAGCCTCCGACCACAATTCGTACCGTCCGATCGCAATGCTATCCTGTATCCGGAAGTTGTTCGAGAAAATGATCCTATCCCGCCTCGACAATTGGGTCGAAGCAAATGGCTTACTGTCAGATACACAATTTGGCTTTCGCAAAGGCAAAGGGACGAACGATTGTCTTGCGTTGCTCTCAACTGAAATTCAAATGGTCTATGCTAGCAAAGAGCAGATGGCATCAGTGTTCCTAGATATTAAGGGGGCTTTTGATTCAGTCTCGATCAACATTCTTTCAGAGAAGCTGCACCAGCATGGTCTTTCAGCGACTTTAAACAACTTTTTACTAAACTTGTTGTCGGAAAAGCACATGCATTTTTCGTATGGTGACTTATCGACATCACGATATAGCTACATGGGCCTTCCCCAGGGCTCATGTCTAAGCCCCCTGTTATACAATTTCTACGTCAACGACATTGATGAATGTCTTGACAATTCCTGCACGTTAAGGCAACTTGCAGACGATGGCGTGGTGTCTGTTACGGGACCCAAAACTGTCGATCTACAAGGACCATTACAGAATACCTTGGACAATTTGTCTGCTTGGGCTATTAAGCTGGGTATCGAATTCTTCACGGAGAAAACTGAGCTAGTTGTATTTTCAAGGAAGCGTGAACCAGCACAACTACAGCTTCTATTAATGGGTCAAACTATCGCTCAGGTCTTCACAGTAAAATATCTAGGGGTCTGGTTCGACTCGAAAGGTACTTGGGGATGCCATATTCGGTATCTGAAACAGAAATGCCAGCAAAGGATCAACTTTCTTCGTACAATAACCGGAACATGGTGGGGTGCCCACCCAGGAGACCTAATCAGGTTGTATCAAACAACGATACTGGCGGTAATGGAATACGGATGCTTCTGCTTTCGCTCCGCCGCGAACATACATTTCATCAAACTCGAAAGAATTCAGTATCGTTGTTTGCGTATCGCCTTAGGGTGCATGCAGTCGACCCATACGATGAGTCTCGAAGTGCTGTCGGGCGTTCTCCCGTTGAAAAATCGATTTTGGGAACTCTCATATCGATTGCTCATTCGATGCGATATCTTGAACCCGGTCGTGATTGAAAATTTCGAAAGGCTTGTTGAGCTCAATTCTCAGACCCGTTTCATGTCCCTGTACTTTGACTACATGGCGCAGAATATTAACCCTTCTTCTTACAATCCCAACCGTGTGCATTTCATAAATACTTCTGAATCTACTGTTTTCTTCGACACATCCATGAAAGACGAGATTAGTGGAATTCCGGACCACACGCCCACAAGTGGTTCCGAACATTTTTTATAATAAATTCCGAGAAGTCGACTGTTCTAAGATGTTTTATACTGACGGATCAAACCTCGATGGGTCCACTGGCTTCGGTATTTTCAATCAAAAGTTCACCGCCTCCTACAAACTCAGTGACCCTGCTTCAGTTTACGCCGCAGAACTAGCTGCCATTCAGTATACCCTTGGAGTCATTGAAACATTACCCGCAGGCCATTACTTCATCGTTTCGGATAGCCTCAGTTCCATTGACGCTATTCGCTCGATGAAACATGGAAAGCACTCCTCGTATTTTTTGGGGAAAATACGGGAGCTACTGAGTGCTTTATCTGACAACTCTTTCCAGATTACCTTGGTATGGGTCCCTTCTCATTGCTCCATTCCGGGCAATGAGAAGGCAGACTCCTTAGCTAAGGTGGGTGCCTTAGAAGGAGACGTTAACGAAAGACCAATTTGCTTCAGCGAATTTTTCAGTATTACTCATCAGAGAACCCTCGAAAGTTGGCAAATTTCGTGGAGCAGTGGGGAGCTGGGAAGGTGGCTACATTCGATAATCCCTAAGGTATCGACGAAACCTTGGTTCAAGAGGATGGATGTGGGTCGTGACTTCATTCGTGTGATGTCCCGACTCATGGCAAACCATTACACGCTGGATGCACATCTCCGGCCTATTGGGCTCGTGGATAGTGGTATCTGCGCTTGTGGCGACGGCTATCACGACATCGAGCACATTGTCTGGGCGTGCACCGAGTACAGTTCCGCCAGGACCAACCAACGTCCCGGTTCGAGATGTGCTGGCAAGCCGCGATGTCCTCTATATGTCCCTTATATACACCTTTGTGAAAACCATCAATATACAAGTCTAACTGCCCCTTCTTATTTTCCTTATCATTCTCAGAACCCTCTTCCACCTGTATCAAAGCATCTGTATCGAATGAGCCAACAAACACGGGACCTACGGCACGAACATAACACGCTTAACTCGAAATGTAGCCGATCCACATCTGAGCCGTACTACGAAATCGTCTGGAAAAAGATGGCAATCTTGAGGAGGACCACCCGGCGTCCCAGTACATGATTCCCCTGATGAAGGCCACCCGAGTTTGTAATCCATCCGTTGATCTCACGATGCCTGAAACTGAAATAATTTTCTCTCCCTGCCATCTTTGTCTACCCTCCCTCCCCTGACTCTTATACCCAGAAGTAACACCCCTACCCCCCCCCTAATATCATCACGAAGCATTTAGCTCTTCTTGTCTCTTCTAGTTTTAACTATTATATTATATAATCTCGTTGAAAATGCCTAACTCTACTAACCACAAAAATAACTATAATTACGAATCTTTACAAAATTCAATCATGCCCTCTACCCGATCAGAAAACCATATCAAAAATATATCAAAATTATTGCTCGATTTGATATTTATATCATATGATCATATAATTTTGATATATGTCGCTTGGAACAAATTATAAAAAAAAATTAAATTATATCATGTTTTGATTTGTCAATAATGATATATAATATATCATATTTATATCAAACATATCTTTTCAACATAGTAAGAACAACAAAATAATATCTTTCCAAGACAGTTTTACGAAGCTCTAATGATGCCATTAGAGATGAATCCTCCCAAGTACTGGCTCCAAATCGCATTACTGGTAGTCTTGTCTTGTCATAGGTTGGAATGTAAATTTATAAGAGAATGTACATTTGTAAAGTTACTCGCTGATTACAGAACACAACAGAGAAAATGTTCCGCTGTAGGCCCACGAAGCAGCAAGTAGCTTTAGAGATTTGATTAGACCGGTTTCGGCATACGACAAGCCAAAAGAGCAGCACTCTGTAAACCCTGAAGAGGAATGGAAGCTAAATGTATATAAATTGCAGGCAAGCTATTAAAGAAGAGTATAAAAGACTGGAACATGCGAAAGAATAGGAATAAGCATTTTGAATATACTAAGGATGTAAAGCGCAAAACAGGAACGCCCCAGAAAAAAATTAATAAATTATAAAAGTACGCTGAACTAACTGCGAGTTCTAAGTTAGAACAACTTTCAACAAGTAGCTGCGACGGTAATAATAATAATCAAATTAGTAACACAACGAAATTAAATGCAAATTGTACTAATGAGAATTATTTTTAACAAGAAATTATTTGATTTATTATTTAAAAACAGAAAAAAAATATTTGGATTTATGTGATACAATTCTGATATTTTCAGATATATTTACTGTCCTTAATTAGATATAAACTATCTTAAATATCCGTTTGTGTGATATAAATATTATATCAAACAAAGACTCAACAAAAAGACTTTATATCAAAATAGACTGAGATATAATAAGATATAACCGATGCATTTTCTTGGTATAAAAACTTGATATTTTAACAACTATCCAGCTATATTTTATAGCAAACAGAGATATATATTTTTCCATGATATAATATCTTATTTTGATATAATTTTGATGTTGATTTCTGATCGGGTAGTTATTCCTAGTTTTAAGTTAGTCGTAAAAAATGGTCCCCCTTAGTTAAACATTATTTGCTCCAATAATCTCACTGATAAAAATGTCAAACCATATTGCCACAAAAACTAAATGACCCCCCTAATCTTACGAAAATAATATTATCCCCTTGTGTAGATATATAAGATAGCTATAAAATCGCATTAGTTTCATTTAAAAAAAATCAATATGTAATCCCCCAGTTTTGTAAAACAAAACAAAATTGGCACCTTTAAGCTAACGCAACGTGCCTTATCAAATAAACGATTTGAATAAAATAAAAAAAAAATACATCAAACACTTTAAAAAAAATCAGGGATGTTGCCAACAGTCTGCTCTTCCATTCCGCGTGTTCTATTTTGCAAGATGTACCTACATCAAAGCAGTAAAAATAGAAAACTGAAAACACCGCCCTAGCCCCGGTCTCCCCTACCTAGCCGTCAACTAAGAACTCGTAATTTATTCCAAGAACAATCTTTTAGGACAAACTATGCTAAAAATCCATCAATGTGCAATAATCGACCTTTCCATGTCCAGAAAACAAATTAAATTTGAACTTAATCGTAGAAAAAATGTATAGTATATAAGCAAATATTGTAATATCATTCTATGTAGTCTACATATGCTTGACGAAAATAAATAAATAAATGAATTCCCATACAATTCCTGTCATGTCATTACTTAGTAATGACAATTTTATTGCGCGTGTAAGGGCCCCTAATTTTCCAGTGATTCAGTTTGTTTTTAGTTGCCTTCTTCTTATTCTTCTCGTTTAATAGGGGCCCGCACACGTGGCGTTAGTAATGTCATTACTTAGTAATGACAATTTTATTGCGCGTGTAAGGGCCCCGAATTTTCCAGGGATTAGGGCCCCTTACACGATGCGCTATTACCCAAGTAAAAATTGAAGTTTTATAGAACGCTACAAGTGCAATCAAAGTTTTATCAGTGGCTATAAAACTACCGTAAAATCTCAATTGTTACTGGGGTAATGACGTAATTCCCATGCAATTCCAGTAATGACATTACTTAGTAATGACACTTTTATTGTGCGTGTAAAGGGTCCCTTACACGCACAATAATTGTCATTACTAAGTAATGTCATTACTGGTATTGTATGAGAATTCCGTCATTATTCGCCTTACATTGGGTCACCATACGTCCTGGTTTCCCAGGACATGTCCTGGTTTTGCTTTGACTGTCCTGGTGTCCTGGGAAGTCGAGGAAAATGCTTGATTTGTCCTGGTTTTTCTCCTGTAAGCCTAATATATTTCTATTTATTCAGTCTTCGCTTTTCACTCTGCTCCAGATCGCAGCTACGACCGACCGCAACCATAATTGCCACCTATACTAATCTTCAATCGGAATGCGACAAACAAAACTTAATACAGTCGAATCTCCCAATTGTACCTTCCGATGGTTTTTTAATCTCTCAAGAGTGGCTCGTCAATATCGATGAAATAATGGTTACCAGCGCTTCTTCTCGGTTTAAATCGTCTTTCAATCTGGGACCCGAAGAATTCCCTTTGGTACCTCTGAAAAGACACATCGGCGTTTTGGTGCTTTTGCTTCTACTTAAGTTATCTTGCTAGTGGCCTTTTTTCGTCTAACTGGAAATCCATTCCATAAAAAGAAAAATAGCAACTATCGTGGAATAATTTCATTGAGCGCTCTCTCGAGCCGGGGATCATGGAGTTACTACAGGGTCGATACCAGTACCTAATTAGTCGCTTTGCTTGTTAACAGTGCAGTGAATCAAACGAACGTTTCTACCTAAAGTCTTTGCTTGTTTATGTACCGTGCCAGTACTATAAACAAGCAAAGCAATCGAATAATAAAATTCGTCCCCAGCCAGCGTGAACAATAAAGCACCGTTAGTTTCATCGGTGCGATATCGATCATTCATTTCAAGATGCTAGAAACTCAACAGCAAAATTCAACAGAAAATATTTGTAAATGCAGTTTAGACTAACGGAAGTCGTCGTTATACAAGCCCACCACATGAGAGACTACATGCTATGGAAGACAACATGCAATACGTCGTTGAGCATGATAATGTTAGGACAAAGATACCCGTTTATATTGAAAATAAGATTGATATGCGTCTGCATGATCTACACCTGTGTATTACTAAAAAATTTATTATAACCATCATGTCGGAATACGTAACGGTGGAATCCTTTAAGTTTGAAACCTGGAGAAAATTTTTCTAGGTATTTTCAAAGGCGTTTGTTTCGTGAGAATGCGAGTGACGGAACCCATTCCTTCATATCTGAACATTCAATTCAAAGCAAAACACGCGACCAACACTCAAATCACGCTGCGCATATATGAAGGACAGACCCCTGCGTGCCCTACGTTGTTACACAAGAAGACACACTACAAGAAACCCTGATGTGATGTGATGTGATGTGATTTGAAGCCACCATCAGCTCAAGGTTTTTCCAGTGAATGCGGGTAGACTTACAGTAGCCCCAAAATAGTTTATCGTGTAACCTTCACATTATTGCTGTTACTAAAGAGAAATTAAAAAGGGTTGGTCGGGCCCCTAGGCAGTGACACTTACGCACACTCCGCAGGGGAAAAAGGAGGAAAAGAGTCCCTTCCAACAATAATATTCCAGTCAAAAGGTAAACAATTTCGCTATACATGCTTTACCCACCTGATGGTTTGTTTTGAGAAGGGTGCGTCAAACTCATATAAGACCTTCTGAAGAAAACAAGTTTCCTTCAAGTGACTTGGGCTATCCACGTTCCCTCGTCCAGTCCTCAATTCGAATGATACCCTGTTGCTCCCATCCCTTCCTAGTATTCAATTGTTATATAGTGTGTTTACATCATAACATGTTATCAGGATATTGTATGTAATAGAAATTATGATTCATAATGAAAATTATATAACAACATGCAATTAATATAACGTATACCATGAATTTGATTATGTTAATGAGCAATATAAAACAATATAGTGCATATAATGAGTAATGATATCAAAGGGATAATATTGTGATGATAGAGACAATCCATGTGTTGCTGGAAATAAATGAAAACCGTACAGTAAAGACCCGTTTTACCAGCCTCCTGGTGTATTTACGGCTGATGAAGTGTAGACAATGAAAACCTTGGCTCGTTACCCATAATCGGGTCGTACAATTCAAATTTCAATTTTATTTTGCATGTTTCGTATCGTGTCGTATCAGTGCATGGGATACCTCGGTGGCTGCTGATGCTTTTAACGGCAAAGATAAAATCATGTTATCAAACGACATTCACATCATCGCTGTATGAAGGGCCAAAAAAAGAATGGATCCATAAACAATCCGCCGGGACAGAGAATCTCCTAGGAGAAGAGTCAGCCCAATCTCCACGAAATGTTAGCAACAGGAAGCAGGCTACTCCATTCTTCCTGTCCAAATCGCTTCAATCATGTTCCCTGATGATCCTTCCCGAATCCAAAGCATTTTATATATTTAATTATCTGTGATTATTTAACGATAAACTATGTTGGCATTTATGAATAATAATGTAACGTAATCAATAGGATATGTATTTGCAGGTATTGTAAATTACCGTATCGCTTCAGCTGAAAAAATATAGTTTGTTTAATATAAAATGATTTATTTATGTAGCAACACTTATTTATATAATATATTGAAAAACAATAACATAAAAAGTCGCTTATCCATTTCGCTACTTTGCGTAGTGCATCGTTGAACCAGACCTTACTATAGAATTTCAGACAATTTCTTCGTTAAAATATAATATAATACGATATACAGTAAGCTTCCGTTTTTGGCAACAAAAAAAGTTCCTTTTATGGCTACAAATGGGTTCCGTTTTTGGCAAGATTCATGTTGTACATAGTAATTCTTTTAAAAAAAATACTCAATGCACATTTTGTTGTGATGATTGATATCACTTTTGACTTTATTTCCAAATATGCGAGTTATATTTACTATATTTTATGTGGGCGGGCATAGCTAATAAAATTTAATTTGCTGATTTTATTTCATCCTATTTCACATATTTCTATATAATCAATGTTCTTGTAACATTTATGATATCACAAATTGAAAATAAAAGCTTTTAAAGAAAGGTTCTATTTTTGGCACAGCTCCAGTTTTGGCAATTTAAAAAAAAAGAAAAAAAAATTGCCGGAAACGGAATCATACTGTACTATAATTGTCAATATCTCCATTTTGTCAGCCTAAAATAAACATAATAATAATGGGCTGCCAAAAACGGGCCTTCGCTGTATCCTATGGAATGGCTGTATTGTATAGGTATATGTCATGGAAATGCATACACCTAACCTAAGTGAACCGCGCACATTCACACAAGTCTGCTGCAAACACGAGCGAAAGACACGCACAAGACAAATGTGTCAACGCTAGCGATGCAATGGTAGAGAAAAAAAATACATCGATGCCCTGCTACGGTGCGACGCGCTTTCTTTGATGAGCTCGGTTGTACGGGCTGTACAGGCTGAGATTAACACACACACACAATGAGCTAATCGTAAGCTTCCATCCCCTTCCATATGATAAGTATTGTCTGCTTTACCTTTCACTCCTGCACTGTACATTTACATACTCCTTGGCAATGCAAGTTAAACCAATGTACCAACTGCATGCAAGAGTAGGTCCAATGCTTGTAGTGGTTTGCCTTTTGAAACTGAAATCGCGTAAAACGAAATACAAAAACCTCATGCCCCTGACCAGCATTGTGGTATATACAGATGGAGAAATGATGGCACCTTAATAAGCATAAGATGAGTCTATTTTCAGTGGTGTGAATTATATCAGTCTCTTTGCTACTGGTTTGTTTGCGCTTTTTGGCTGCCAACCTTAGCAAACCATGTGTTCCGTTCCACCTTGCCTGGCCCTACACTCAATATATGTATAGTACAGTATGAATAGACAAAAAATCGTGTAAGTATTGGTATTGGTGGGATACGAACAATTCTTAACGTTTTTTAACTTGGTTCGATTCAAAAATAGATAAAAATACTATGCAGCGCCAGCGAATACCAATACATGCACCACACTTTAAATAGAGGATAATAAAAAAAAATCCAATTGGAAACTTCTCACCGGGTTCGCGAATGCGATGATATGCTTCATGTTGTATTATTGGAGATAATAACTGTATCAATGTATGTGATACAATCTCTTCATGAATATAGTATGTAACCATCTTTGCCCGAACTCCACAAAGTTATCCACACGGGAATGATGACTTTATTTCTCATTATTAACATTCAACGGATCTTTTTCATTAGCACCACTGGGAGAAACACTCCAAACGCTACCGCTCGTTGATACTGTGCATGTGCTATATGCCGCACATACGCCATGGAAATTTCACTTTATTCCGCACACCCATGATAATCTTTAATAAGCCAGTTATTCATTTATTTCTCAGAACCGCACACTTCTAATTTCCACTAATTTCCACATATATTAAACGTGACTGAAACACTTCACCGTTGCGCAACTACTAAATGAAACACAACCGTTCTATTCGGCAGCACGATCCGAACTGAAGACACACTACGAGAAACCCTGTACACAAACCTCTAACGAAGCAATATCAACTGCAAGCATACCCATCACACAGCCCTTCATCAACATCAACTAAATCACAAACCACCGGAATTTGCAGCTCAGGCACCAACGAATACTGAACAACAGAAGCTACGCACAGCGTGAACGATCATTGTGATGCGCTTACTACTTCCCAATCAACTGCCAGCACCACCGATAATAAAGTAAATAACAAAGAACACGGATACGCGATCGTGACCCGTAGGCAGGGATGTAATGCACCTCAGAGCAAATAAAGAGAAGAATGAAAAACACTCTTTGAACTTTTCATGCGAACTACCGCTCTTCTCTTTCACAAAAAACCTCTTCATTCCGATGTGTGTTGCTCCCATAAGCGCACCCTACACGAGCAGAAATATTGCCAATAAACCAATTATTGATCAATATATTGATCGTGTAAAGACACTATGAAAATATTGATTCTGTAGACATCAAATGGGATTGACGAATTGAAGTAGTCTTGTCAATATTTTTATTGACAACTAGCTGATCCGACAGACGTCCTGCCTATAATTATTCACTGAAAAATACAACAAAAGCAAAAATAGCAATGCTTGTGGATCAAATTTCTATTAATTTCAATTCCAGTGAGGTGATTCAAATTGTAAAACCTATGTCCTTTAATATACGTTATGATCAACAATGCTTTTATTTGTGCCTATCTCTATAAACAGTAACAATGCTGTCGACGGTACTTCGAATTTATTCCGGTGCTTTTCAATGACTTATTTTCATTTTCAAAGTCGAATCGGAATTTAAATCCGTTTGAATCGTGGGAATTCGTTTGTTTCCACGAAGCATCGCTGCATTCATACTCTCCTTTGTGAATAGTGCCTTCATACACGTTACTTATCGCTCTTTTAAATGCATGTAAGCAAGGTTTGTCATAAAATAGAACTTTTTAACAGAAAAGCACCGTCGCATAAAAACTGGACCCAATAGCACATCAATGACATTTTAAAACGTAATTACTAATAATGACAAACTATGCAAACAATCCGAAACTAAAAATATCCCATTTGCACAAATAGGTAGATTAAGAAAATGTTAATATTTTGTAATCCTGCTAAAGAACATTTCACAGAAAATAATACGACAATCAAAGAAATCTATCCTGTCGTTCTTGAGTTATGCGATGACACACGGAAACCATTTCATTTTTATATATATATATATATATATATATATATATATATATATATATATATATATATATATATATATATATATATATATATATATATATATATATATATATATATATATATATATATATATATATATATATATATATATATATATATATATATATATATATATATATATATATATATATATATATATATATATATATATATATATATATATATATATATATATATATATATATATATATATATATATATATATATATATATATATATATATATATATATATATATATATATATATATATATATATATATATAGAGAGAGAGAGAGAGAGAGAGAGAGAGATATTCAGCAAAAGGTGCCTGTATGAGAAAACACAATTGCACTAATAGGTGGATTAGGAAAATTTCAATATTTTATTTTTATGTCATAGAAAATATCCAACAAAATAATGCAAAAATTAAAGTAATCCGATATCTCATTCTTGAGTTATGCGATGACACACGGAAACCATTTCATTTTTATATATAGAGATATCCAGCAAAAGGTGCATATATGAGAAAAACACAATTGCACTAATAGGTGGATTAGGAAAATTTCAATATTTCTAGAGAAAATTTACAATAGGACGTAAGTAACAATGAGAGATTTTCTTTGGCGTCTTTCTCTTCTGTTCATTACTCGACCATTTCAGCATTTACTACTCTACTCTTTGCATAATATTCAAGCAAAAACCGTCGGCTTTCGATAATATCGAAAATTATATTATAAAGAAAGGCTATGCAATCACTGTAAAAATCGACTTTTTAACCGAGGCCCGGAGGGCCGAGTGTCATACACCATTCGATTCAGTTCGACGAGATCGGCAAATGTCTGTGTGTATGTGTGTGTGTATGTGTGTGTGTGTATGTGTGTGTGTCATTTAAACTCACACAATTTTCTCAGAGATGGCTGAACCGATTTTCGCAAACTTAGTTTCATCTGAAAGGTATAACGCTCCCATAAGCTGCCATTGAATTTTTAGTTGATTCGACTTCCGGTTCCGGAGTTACGGGTTCAAGAGTGCGGTCACACAGCAAATTCCCATATAAACTGGTACCACCATGATGTTCAAATGATGTAAAACATATTAAAATTGATGTAACATTACTCTAGTTTGCGGGTCTGGATCACTAATGATCAAACAAAGCAGCTTTGACCACATTGGCCACCTATGACGGTTCATGACGCCCCCGGGGAACCCGCCAAGTTCCTAAGCTAATATCACACCCATTCCACAACGAATTCTCTACCGATTTTTACAAACTTGATTTCAAATGAAAGATACAGTAATGCCATTGACTGCTGCTGAATTTCATTCTGTTCTGACTCTTGCTTCCGGAGTTACAGGGGTGTTAGTAAGGATACACTGGAATTTCCCATATAAATCGGTACAATCGTAATACCTCAGAGGCAAAAACTATTGAAATGGTCACCAAATTACTTCTAATCGCAGATCTAGATCACTGATTGCCAATCAAACATTCTTTGAATATATTGTCCACTATCGACGATTCCGGAAGTCCGGAATTCCGGCCATATTCCACAATTAAAGTCCCATCGGTTCATCGGTGATGATTGAACCGATTTTCTCAAACCAAGTCTCAAATGGAAGGGAAAATATGCAGTTGAGTATTGTGTCGTCGCCCCTCCCCCTCCCCGCCTTGCCCTTACACCTCCCACCTTCATCACTCCACCCTCTTGGACCACCCTCACACCCGCATTTCCTTCATCCACCCCGTATACCGAAATAAGATGAAGGATTTCTGACGCATCCTCCACTCCCACTCTACTAACCCCCCATTCCCTACACGTTCAAACCCATTCCACCAACCTTTCCAAATTATAATCACATGAAGATAACATTGAACTCATGCTTATTAAGCTAATTAAATATTATTCTTTTGCCTTTCTTATATAGAAAGGTTATGCAATTGCTCCAAAAACCGACTTTCTAACCGAGGCCCGGAGGGCCGAGTCTCATATAACATTCGACTCAGTTCGCCGAGATCGCAAAATATCTGTGTGTATGTATGTGTGTATGTATGTATGTATGTATGTATGTATGTATGTATGTATGTATGTATGTATGTATGTATGTATGTGTGTGTATGTGCGGATTTGTTAACAAAATGTACACATGGGTTTCTCGGAGATGGCTGAACCGATTTTTACAAACTAAGATTCAAATGAAAGGTATAATATTCCCATAGGTTGCTATTGAATTTCATTTTCAACCGACATCTTGTTCCGGATTACGAGTTGAAGATTATGGTTACAAAACAAAATTTGTTGATTTGTCCACATCGGCTTCTCGGAATTTTCTGAACCGATTTTGAAAAACTTAATTTTAAATGAAAGGTCCAACAGCTGCTGTTGAGTTTTGTGTGGATCCGAGTTCTGGTTCCTGAATTACAGGGTGATACGTACGATCACGCAGCAAATCCCGATTCTAACGAATTCTGCGATGAATGTAAAAAGGTGAATTTTTTTTCCAAAATGTAAACACAACTGTTGAATTTGTAGATCTAGGTCCCCAACAGTCATTCAAAGTCTCTTTGGCCACACTGGCCTCCATCGACGGATCCTGAAGTATCCAAATTCAGAGTAACGGTTATATTGGTTCCTCGAAAATGGCTAGACCGATTTGATCAACTTAGTCTCAAATGAAAGGTGTTGCGTCCCCGGAAACTGATATTAAATTCCATCTCCATCCGACTTCCGGCTCCGGAGTTACGGGTTGTGGAGTGCGATCACATAGAAAACTCCGATTCAAA
The DNA here is from genome assembly GCF_030247195.1 of Topomyia yanbarensis. Classification (NCBI taxonomy): domain Eukaryota; kingdom Metazoa; phylum Arthropoda; class Insecta; order Diptera; family Culicidae; genus Topomyia; species Topomyia yanbarensis. Next base: position 102,514,900 of record NC_080670.1, on the reverse strand, counting down.
CCGATACCGCGATGAATGCAAAAACGTGCTCTTATATATACTTACCAAGTGTAATAAGAATGAAAGACATTTCCATAATGTTATATTGTACGAACCAGCTATTAAATCATAGTTTGGAGAAAGGAGAAAGGCACAATTGCACTACGGTAGCAGACAAAGGGTTAAGTCGCCGGTGAGCTCTAAGCTTGCATATATGATCCTTCCACGCTTTTCTAAACTTTCTCCTTTCAACACCTTGCTCTCCCTTGAGTACTATGGCTCTAAATATTGAAAAATATACTTCACCTTCCAGTCCCTTGCTAATTAAATGCCGAAAAAAACTGTTGACAAATTAACTCAATAGGTCGTTAACAAAAATGGTTAACAAAAAAATGGTAAAAATAGAACTTACCGTGATGGGGATTCATCGTTGCAGCGTTGGGTGAAAGCTGCCGACACCGTGCAAATCAGCAACACATGTGACCATATTGTCACACACGCTGAGACAGTCACAATAGTCGATAAAATAAAATCACTCAGGCAGGCAATTGGTGAGGGAACAAACAAAAACTGGCTCATTCAATGAGTTTCAACGTCGCAAATGCTTAGTGTGGAAGTTTACCGTGACTTAACTTTTTGTCGGTTCCGACAGCATGAAGTAACAAGTTACTTTACGCTTGTTCGGACATGCCGTAGACTCAGGTGATTCGCATTTCTAATGCCAAAAGACCCTGACCACTACGGTAGCAGACAAAGGGTTAAGTCGCTGGTGAGCTCTAAGCTTGCATATATGATCCTTCCACGCTTTTCTAAACTTTCTCCTTTCAACACCTTGCTCTCCCTTGAGTACTATGGCTCTAAATATTGAAAAATATACTTCACCTTCCAGTCCCTTGCTAATTAAATGCCGGAAAAAAACTGTTGACAAATTAACTCAATAGGTCGTTAACAAAAATGGTTAACAAAAAAATGGTAAAAATAGAACTTACCGTGATGGGGATTCATCGTTGCAGCGTTGGGTGAAAGCTGCCGACACCGTGCAAATCAGCAACACATGTGACCATATTGTCACACACGCTGAGACAGTCACAATAGTCGATAAAATAAAATCACTCAGGCAGGCAATTGGTGAGGGAACAAACAAAAACTGGCTCATTCAATGAGTTTCAACGTCGCAAATGCTTAGTGTGGAAGTTTACCGTGACTTAACTTTTTGTCGGTTCCGACAGCATGAAGTAACAAGTTACTTTACGCTTGTTCGGACATGCCGTAGACTCAGGTGATTCGCATTTCTAATGCCAAAAGACCCTGACCACTACGGTAGCAGACAAAGGGTTAAGTCGCCGGTGAGCTCTAAGCTTGCATATATGATCCTTCCACGCTTTTCTAAACTTTCTCCTTTCAACACCTTGCTCTCCCTTGAGTACTATGGCTCTAAATATTGAAAAATATACTTCACCTTCCAGTCCCTTGCTAATTAAATGCCGAAAAAAACTGTTGACAAATTAACTCAATAGGTCGTTAACAAAAATGGTTAACAAAAAAATGGTAAAAAATGCACAATTGCACCTCTAGGTGGATTAAAACAGGTTTTTTAGATGGCAGAGGTATTGATAATGTTTGGAAATCAGTAAATATTTTCAACCATCAGAAATAGATTATAAAATGTTTCTGGAACTATTTCTTGCTAACTTACGCAATAACTGTCAAATAGAGTGAACACAGTTGAGTTCTAGTCATTTGATGAGACTATTTTGATCCGAATTTGCATAGCACTGATATAGCTTAAGGGTATGCGATAATATCCAAATCAAATAACACCATTGTTAAATGAACCATATACAAGAAAAAAGGGTTTTGGATTTATTTTCATTAAAGATATCAAATAAGCAATCTACATACCTTAAAACACACCTACGAAAAAAATCGTTAACCATCTAGTTGATTAGTGAATGTAATTAAGCATTCCACTAAGACGCTCAAAATGTTTGTTTTGAAAATGATAGAAAATGTTACCCACTAATGAATTAAATGTTTCAAAATTAGTCGAACACATCTTAGTTGATCCGTAAAAACAAAATAGTCATTTCTGAAGTCCCATAATGAGATGTCAATTAATTCGTTTCAATATGGAAAATAAATTCCAAAATTACTATTGAAAAAAATCATTATAAAAGACAAAATACTTACTTTTGAGCTACTCTAATAAGTAGCAAAATTAATTTCTATTTTTACAATTAAAATGGAAATTCAACGCACAAAAACTTCTTTAAAAAAAATTAAAGGGTTGTGTACAGGACACGACCACGGTGACATTAAAAATGTAGCTTTTTTCAAGAGCGTGCTAATGAATTTTATCTATCACACATATCGACTCACGTTCTTGCTCACTCGCCTGTTTTCATATGTTACAATTTGCTATATACCCTCCCCATTAAAACATAATTTATTGAAGGTCATTTAACGGTAATCTATTATTACAATTAATCAAGTATCTCACTAGGTTATTGGCATTATTTGGCTGATCCATCTAGTAAAAATAGGCTGGTCTGTCCAGAAAATATATTCAAATGAAAAGTTCCATATTGAGAACTGTGATGAGGAAAGCCCACGCCCGCCAACGGAAATATACAGATTCTCCATGAAATATGAAATTTCATTTTCCATTTAAATTTTCAATAATGTACTAATGAACTTAAGTAAACAATCTTAAGGTTAAGTATTTCTTGATCGATTAGTGCTTGAACAAATGAAATTATTTGATAAATTACATTGTTATATAACGTTCACACTACCAGTTAAAACGGGTTTTTATGCTATCTTGGTGACATTTTTCTTGTTGCTAATTATTATAACATGTTATAACTCTGTAGTGTAAACATTGTATTATTAAACCAATTCTGCAGCGTTTTATGTTATATAGGTGTTTTATGTGGTAATAGGACTGACATAATTATATCTTCAGTACAGCGGTTTGTTTCATAAGTTAAAACAGATTTATTTTAAAATTTAAATTGGTATACCTAACCGTTCTATTTGTTGTATACTTTAAAACGTGATTAGAACTGTGTTTTAAATACACAGGGCATGACAGATACTCTGACTGCATAAACTGGGAAAACAATTTTAAGTCCAGTAACGCTTAAGACATGGCTTGAATTTTAATCGAAAAAGAACACGCGCTTAAATTGCTGCTGGGACGGTAAGTTCTGTTTTAAAATATTCCGTTTTGTGCAGTACGAAACAAAAGTGTTTGAAATTAGAAAACAAAAATTCTGCTGGGAATGTGATTGTTTCCGATGCAATTACACTCAGGTTTTTTGTTACGCGGGGGATACAGGCCGCGTAAATGAAAACCGCGTAAATTTCAAAAAACGCGTAAACGAAAACCGCGTAAACTTCAAAATCCGCGTAAAAAATACCATTCAAAAAAATCGCGTAAAAACCTGAGTGTACTCTCCTATATAAAATACTACGCTGCTGAACAGTGCAATAACTACAGAAGCACGTTGTCAGATGCCTTACTGTTAAAAACATATAACCGAAATATGAATATGAAACATGAAAGCCAATAGGCTCTTTACCTTACGCAGCTACAAAGCGCCGTAAACATGGTTATAACGTTATAACGCACACGCATGCATAAAAATAAATATTTTTTTCAACGCAACACTCTCAAGCAGCACACAGAAGTCGCATCCTGCCGTATTGAATTAAATCCACACCACCCCACCCACCCACTTTGCAAATCATTCTGTGACACCGTGCTGGTACCCGAAAAATCCGCACATGGCCACCGCTGCCGAAAATGCATAGCGTCTACCGCTTAGTGTAGTGTCCAGACGCTGCAGCCATGATCTTACCCGTTCGACATAAGAACAAAAACTGATTCAAACGTGTACGCGTCACCTCATTTATAAACTAACCGTATATGGTTTAGCCACTTAGGTGCGAGTGTGTGCAAATGCCAACGTTGCCGAAAATCGATAGCGCTTATTGCATCGCCCGGAGACGATGTTGCTCGTATGGGATATTAGCAACAACTGATTTAAACGGACATGCGTCGCTTCTATTTATGACTTTTCGTGTTTGCTTGAGCAACTAAGGTGCCCTCCAATGATGGCTGTGTCTGAGAAATCTGCCTCACGAATGGTATTTTTACCGTTTTTCGTGAACTTTTTAATTTTACCGGTTTCCAAAAGTCTACTTTTATTGGGGAGATATTAAATTATTACCAATATTTAAGTTAGGTGTTTCTGAATCGGCTGGTGTATGAATGATTAAAATCCATCTAGTAATATCGGAGTTATAAGCGTGCAAACCTTACATAGTTTCGTTACATGGGAGATAGTTTAGATTTTAGAATGACACCTAGCCCCAGATAGTGGAGTAAGACATTTTTAATGTCAAAATGTTTAATGTTTGAACCTTCACAAATACATATTTTTTGAGCCACCCTAACGTATAATAAAAAAATTGTTTACATGTGTTAATATCAAAAACGATTTAGCACACGAAATTGAATATACACAAATTTTAAGAGCGATTTCGAAAAAAAAAATATTTTTGAGACACCCTAATGAATAGTAAACGCTTATTTTTGAATTGGTTTAATATCAAAAACGAATTCAGCGTACCAAAATTACATAAAATCGTCCTATTTGAACCGATTCGGCAAAGTTTGGACTTTAGTCCACCTTTTGTTCTAAGTCGTGCCACTGTGCGGGGGGCTATTTGCCAACTCGGATGCCCTAATTTTCCTTCAATTTGTCAGCAATTAGGGTGCTATTTCAAAAGCAACATTTGGGCGAACCGTCATTTTTTTTGGCTGCTATACTCGCCCTTAAATCGCTCCCAAATGGCCAACGGAACGCGCCATTTAATCGCCCTTAATTGTCTAATATGTAAAATTACAAATAATACTTATTTTCGGATTCACTATCTACTCATATAAACTTAACAGTATACTAGGTAATCACCATCAAACTATAGGAAGAATCAATGGTGAAATTGGTATTGCACACCAAAATTTACCACAATCTAACTTTCATTAAGACTTTAGGTCAGAGATCTTGTTCCACTATACTTATACACGATTCCACACATTCGTTTGCTAAATTAAGTGCACTAGACAAACAAAATACAAGCGAGAAAACGCTGTTAAAAAAACAATTTTAAGCTTAAGCCAAATATGAACCACCATGTTAGAAAAACGCAAAAAAAACAACCAAGTCCATTTCAACCGCCAGAAAATTTAACTAAGTATTGAATTTTTTTTTTCGAGAGTTGTCCTACTGGAGCTGTAGAGCTAGGTTCTCGGAAGGGCTCCCCGTCAGAATCACATACTACAATTTGCAGACGAGACAGGCAATGTCGCCCAATAAAACACTGATTTTGATTTTGAACTGAATGTATGGACCTAAATTACTAGAATGAAGGCTAAAGATTTCCGGACGTGACCGATTCATGATCGCGCGCGTTTGCGGATTCGCGTTCGTAACTTCGTAAGTACTAACATAATTACCGGAGTATTATCAAGTTTGCGCGATAGCGGGCATAGGTGTGCGTAGATGATCGCGAAGGGCTTAAGCGTTCGTATGCTGACGTGATTGTCGCGTGTGCTTGCGTGTATGTGACTTCGCGTGTATAAATTTTGAAACCCTGCGGCCATTGATATATTCGCGGACCGTCATTCTGATATTTAGTTTGGTGTACGGATCACATTCTGACAGGGAGTGAGTTATCCCATATCACTAGAGTTCCCGGTCATGTCGCCATGGAACATTTTGTCTAGTGGATATGGGAGCGATTTTTTTTTAATTTTTCAATTTTTTTTTTAATAACATGAACCTAGACTGTTGGTACCGAGGATAGAGACTTCCGGACGATTCCGATTCATGATGGCGCGAACGCGGGAGTTTGTAGATTAACGCTTGAGATCGCGTTGGTAAGTTTATGAGCGCTGCGACGTTAACCTTATCAACGGGGTATAATCATGCTTGCGAGTTGGTGGGCGTAGGTTGTTTAGAAAATCGCGAGGGGTTCTAACGTTTGTACGCTAACGTGATTTTCTAACATATTTGCGTGTGTTGTGTGTTCTTGAATGGTCGCGCGAACCGTGAGTCTGATATTAAATTTTCGGTGTGCGGCCAGAATTCTGGCAGAGAGTGGGATCCCTTATATCGATAAGCTTCCCGGTTATGTCGCCATGAGACGTGCCGCTGAATAGGTATGAGCGTATTTGCCCAATTGGTTCAGCTGAAGGCATGGACCCAGGCTTCTGGGATCAAGGGTAGACCTCCGGACGCGACCGATTCGTAATAGCGCGCGCGAGGGCATTTTTGTAGGTTCCCGCTTGAGACCGCGTTTGAGAATGTGTGAGTATTAAGATGTTGGCTATCACCATCTTTGCTGACCCAGCTGAAGGCGGGAGTAGAATGGCAGTATAGGATTCGAAAAGAAGAGATAAAAGACAATATATGAGAGACGCAATAGATAAAACAGGTACAAGATACAGCTAAAGTTATGATCATCACATGAAAGACATACATTAGTACTTCAAACACTACTAATACTTGAATACCCAACCACCACACATAGCACATCCTTTCTCAATTATCTATTTGTTACTAGTTGATTGTGGTTTATGAGCGGGTGAATAGAAGAAAGATAAAGAACAGAAAAAAGGCTCCTATCAGCCCTCCCGGCCTCCTCGATACACCACTATCGAGGCGTATTGTAATCAACATCTTGAAGCGGGCTTCTTATATAAATAAAATCTTGCGTCATAATGATCGGTGGATTATTAACATAAGAACTAATTAACCTCTAGTAGTAGCACTTGGTGCAAATAGAAACCTAAAAGAGCGAAGGGTCCTTATATTTAGATAATTCTATTTAGTCTATTGTGGCTTGATGATTTTTACAATACCGTCAATCCTCCTGCGAGAGGGATAAAGAAATAGATATTAATAGATAATAGAATAGATAAGATAATAGATAACACAGAAATAGATATTACATGCATCTAAACTACTTTTAGGTGTTTGGTGATGTGGTTCACGTGGATTGGATTTCTTAAAAAACTACGTGTTTCAGTTTATTAACTTGATCTAGTTGAGCATTAACTAGTGGCTGAACAGTATGTTTAAGAGAAGGTTCCATCCATAAGAGATTGTCATCTCTGTTTCTGAAAACAGCGAATCCGATTCGTTATAAACGAGTGTTACTCGCCATCTTCACGAGCCAGAGCGACAGAGCGATTTAAGAGATAAAAACACCCACCTTCAGTCTGATCATCTCTTATAGATGACAGTCCATCGATCCGAATCGAATGACTCGATCACTATGCTCAAGATCAAATGAGTCCCCGAACAACCGAACCAGCATGTTCCCCCATTTGAAAGTAGAAACATCAATATCAGCCGCCCGCCAAAACACTCGATCGAATGATTATTAGTCATGAGATTCAGAGATCAATGAACCAGCACTCGCTCGGATCTCCCACTCTTATCGACCAAGCAAGAGTACGCGCCTATTAGGCTCATCACCCAAGCCCAGGGAATTTAACTAAGTATTGAAATTGCCTTTAAATCGGATTCGCAAAATGCATTTGTTCCTAGGGGCAATTAGCACAGGCGAGTTGAGTCAAACTGTTTAAATCGCCTGACCATGTTCGTCCGCATTTTTTTGATCGGGATGCTTCAGTGGCAGGTAGCAAGGCCAAAATAACGGCTAGCCCTACCACGCCTACAAACTCGTTTGCACCCAACGCTTCTTTTAGTTCAATGGACCTAGGTAGCGTAACGGAAGGAAAATTAAACTTCTCAGAAGAATCTATGTTACCTATGATGATTGCTATGTTAAATTCTACCTCCATGTTTGAAGCTTTTCAAACTGGGAGGGAATTTGCTAACAAAATTATAATGAAATTAAAGTTTAATAATGACTTTAAAATATCATTTAAATTTATTAAATTGGAATGCTCGTTCATTAAAAACGTGCGAAGACGAATTTTTCAACTTCTTGAGGATACATAATGTGCATATAGCCGTTATGACTGAAACTTTTTAAAACCAAATATTAAATTGAAGAGTAACTCTAATTTTGTTATTCATCGATTTAATCGATTTGTTGGATTCAGCGGAGGAATCGCAATAGCGGTTAATCGCAGGATTAAACATTCCGTTACACCGTCTCTTGACACCAAGGTGACCGAGAGTTTGGGTATCGAAGTTGAAACCGATCTTGGTATCATTTTTATTGCTGCAGCCTATTTGCCTTTTCAGTGCACTGGCGAGAAAATCATTTCTTGAAAGGAGACTTACAAAAACTTACAAGAAATCGGTCGAAATTATTAATAGGGTGGATGCATCAATAGTCGCATGCTTAAGGAAAACTTTTGATAAAAAATCGATTAATAGACCTATGGGCAATGTAATTACATTAAACGAAAGCTTTCAGTCCCTACTTCATAGGAAAAATATAAAGATGGCTTAGTAACCAATTTATGTATTCAAAACCGCTTGTACCACTATAGGAACACATGTACCAATAGTGGTGCAATCGCTAATTTCGGTTCCTATTGTTGCAAATCCCATTGCTTTCTTATGGGACTTGCAACTATAGGTACACTACATCAACTATAGGTGCAAGGGAGCTCAAAATTCTAAGAAAATAATTTTTTTCAATAGTTATTTGAGCAAATTTCAAGGATAACAGTTTTATTGTCGCATAATTTTAGTGCGATGAATCGATAAAAAAATATTTGTTCATGGTTGGTATCTTAGTTAGGTTTATAACCCACTACTGCAACTATTGGTACACCTCAACTATAGGAGCACCCACCCTACTCGGTGATTTTAACGCCAAACACCGATCCTGGAATAATGCTCAAAGCAATCCCAACGGTAAACTACTTTTTAATGATTGATCTGCTGGTTATTATTCAATTTTGTTCCCGAAAGGTCCTACGTGCTATTCGTCTGTAAGGAATCCATCAACAATTGATTTGGTTTTGACAGATCAAAGTCACCTTTGTAGCGTATTGATAACACATGCTGACTTTGATTCTGATCACCTTCCAGTAACTTTTTCACTTTCTCACGAAGCTGTTTCCAATCCCATTAGATCATTTAATTATCACAAAGCGAATTGGGAAAGGTACAAAACTGATATTCAGAATAATTTTAATCATGATCATGATTCACAAAATATAGCTGACATTGATACGACATTACAAAATTTAAGTGATTCGACAGTTGATGGTAGAAATTTATCAGTACCAACAACACAGATAAAATTTAATGCTCCTATTATTGGCGACGATCTTCAACTTCTGATTCGCTTGAAGAATGTTCGAAAACGTCAATATCAACGTTCACGTGATCCTGCTATGAAATGTATCTATCAGGATCTACAAAAATAAATTAAACATAGATTCACACTCTTAAGAAATCAAAATTTCGCGAAAGAGCTTGAACAAGTAAAGCCATATCCTAAACCTTTCTGGAAACTTTCTAAGGTTCTTAAGATACCTTAGAAACCAATTCCATGTTTAAAGGAAGGTGACCACATACTTCTTACAAACGAAGAAAAAACTCGAAAACTTGCTCAGCAGTTTGAGAGCGTACATAACTTTAATCTCAAAACGAAGTGTACCCCATTAGGCATAAATACGTTAGACATACGATCGTTTGGCATACGTACGTTAGGCATAATGGACATTAGACATAAAGACGTTAGGCATAATAGACGTTAGGCATAATATACGTTTGGCATAATGGACGTTAGGCATAATGGACGATTGGCATAATGGACGATAGGCATAAATTATCATGTTGAAGTATAACTTAAAGTATTTTTTGCGATTATGGCCTTGGGTGGTAAGAGTATGAATGTTTGAACTTTTTTGATGTTGAAGAATCATACTGGAAACTGATCAACCTCGGTCAACATTTTGTTCTGCTGTATATACTTGAAGGAATCTTTGCTCAAATAAAAGCATATTGCGTAAATTTCTCGGCGTACAACTAATAAATTTCACATGACTAAAATAGTTTTATCACTTTTGTATAAAATCAATCCCAGATGTATTAACCCTTTCATGTTTATCTTTTTATAGTACATATAAGGTTCCAAGATTTTTTTTCTTTGAAAAGGGTGGGGTCAAAAAACATTAAAAACCTTTTTTCATAAGGATAGGTGCTTCCCTCGCAATTTTGCCTTCTGCTCAATACCATTCTGCTAGAATAATTACAATAGCCCAAGTGCGTGGAAAACGTAATTGAAGACTGTCTATATTGATAGGTTTTATCAGTTTTTAATAATATAGAAAAATAACGAAGATATACTAAAATTTCATATTTCGTCGTCAACTTAAACTGTCCCTGGCAGCACTGATTCATTGGAATCCAATCAGATTAATTGCAATTCGCAATGTTTATAAACAACATGAGCATGAAGGGGTTAAGGTATGAATATTATAACCAATGTTGCTTCAGACTCTTCATCGCAACGAAGCACGGTGAATATGAATCAGCTGCATTCGTCCCATATCGTTCTTCGCTCTTATATTCAAGTTGCTGTTGATATTCACTCACGAATGAAGCCGACGGCCAATTCCATACGTTCTTGCCTTGCTACTCATCGAGCGACCGAATGAACTGCACGAGGAAGATATGAAGTGAATAACGAATAAACGAATCAGCTAACCATTCCTCACCCTAGCCAGGGGTGCCAACCTTCCAGATTTATCTGGATTCTTCCAGATTTTTAAGCGTCGTCCAGACATACAGATTTATGTTTTTCTGATCCAGATTTCAGAAAATTTGTCCAGATTTATCCAGACGATTTGAAAAATAACAAAATGAGATACAAGAATGCATCGTTGATTTGTAAACCACCTTTTCGAGCTACGATTTTGAAAACAAAACTTTTTAGAATAGCTGGAAACACAAATGGCAAAGTTTTTGTTCGCTAAAAGCGAATAAATTTTGTTAAGTTTGCATCAGCTGGAAATTTCAACAATCCAAGATGCTGAAAGCTCACAGCCTCAAATTCAATCCTCAAGCTTTTTCAAAAAAATAGGCCATTAAGACAATTCCAGACTTTTTCGAAAATTATTACAGACTTCTTGGAAAAACACTTGGCATCCCTGACCATAGCGATGATCGTTTGCAACTATTGGCGATGATCGTTTGCAACTATTGGCGAAGATGACTACAATTTCATCTTCGCAGAATGATGACTGAGGAAGATGATATATTTGTATTCTGATGCATTGTACTGTTCGGAACAAGCCAACGCGCTACTGGTTCTTAGTACAAAACTATGGATAAAATCAACAGGCAGCTGAATCAAGGCAATATGTATATGTTATATATACAACAATCTTAGTAGAAGCCTTGTTTATCACCCAAATAGAAATGTACAGTAACAAAACCATGATTTTCACTGTGATAGTACAGTAATTTTACAATAATTCACAGTAAGTTTTAGTGTTATGCTACAGTACAAAAACATTAAACTTTAACGTTTTTACAGTAAATTTCAATGTAAAATAGACTTTTATAATGATAAAGGGGGGTGGTTATGTACCGTTAGCCGATTGCCTCACACGGAGCGGCTCTGGCAGCAATATTGGAAGTCTCGCGAACGAATAGCGAACTCTGCTGTTGCCTACGACCGGATACATCCTGCGACGGGTATCTATCGACACAAACTTACTGGAGATAAGTGTATTTTTTAAATTGATTTGATTTTATGATTTTGTGATGTTTTGAACAGTAGTCGACTGTTTCCAATTTTTAGGTTAGGTGTACGGCTTTGTAGTCTGGTTTTTGGGCGGAAGCAGACTGTTTTGTCTTCATCCAACGTTTATCTCCCTTTGGGACTTTGTAAAAGGTCCCAAGGGGACCGAAGCGTCGGATGGGGGCAGGATGGTTTGTTTTTGCTTAGGAATTGGCCAGCGGCGCCGTACACCTAACCTATAGATTTTGTGATATTTAATTAATTTCCTTATCTTCTTTGAATTGTTATTGCCGTCTCAAACAACTCCTCAACAACCGTAAACTGTTAAAGTTTATGTGCACCGAACCTCAACGTTTTCTTCAGAACTGATGTTTTGTTTTATTGATAAGTCTTATAAAGTATGCCAAGTGTTTCTTCCTGTTTGGTTTTGCTGATGTTTATTTTTGATAAGTTTTCGTCTCACATGTGCAATCGGTACTGATAATTGAATGATAATATTAGGCCTCAAATAACTGAAGTGAATATTTAAAATATTCCGAAACTTCCTCGTGATCTTCCTTTATTCTATACGACTCTACAATATGTCGTGAGATAAGCAATAATTTAAAGGATTTTTTACTGTTCTTGTCATTAAATATTTTGAATCACGTGCAAATACGAATATAATTTATTATTTAGGAAAATCTCTCCCCCTACCTTTCTGAATGCAACCCGTTGCCCAGCATTAAAACTTTAAGCATTGAAGAACAACTACTTAAAATGTTAAAGAATACATACACCATTATTTAAGTTCAGAGAAAAATTATCTATCATCGCGCACTACGAACATCTGTTTAAGGAAATTTTGAAAATACTTTCCTAATCACACGAGTAGGGCCGACCGAACTATGTACAGTAGACTGTTCCAGCGCGTCATCATTCAGTAGAGGGAACGAAGCCATATCGACGTTGCGGCATACGTTGGTGAAGTGCACGAGCCAAAACCAATAATGACATCACACCGTTCCTCACGCACCTGTTGGCGGGACGTTGGGACGAGAGGTTCAACTGGGATGCGCGCGCCTTTTTGAGGCTAGACTGCTACTGCCCAATTGAGTTCAGCCGGAAATGGCCCGGAATTCTGGCGGGTTCCGGTTCGTGTTCCGGCTCCGGTGACACAACCGATTCTAGTTAGAATCAGTTGTGTCACTGGAGCCGGAGTACGAGCTGCAACCGGCCGGAGCTCCGGTTCATGATGGTTTGATAATGGAGTTGTGTTGACTTTGCTCGGCAATAGAGTTAATCTCGGTTATTGCTGCGATAGTGGTAATAACGGAGTTAGCTCGTTGAGTATGGGGCTTGTTGACTCCTTCTGATAAAACAAGATATCGGGTTCAATTCCTGATCAACCAAGGATGTTCTCGGATTGGAATATCCTTTTGATTGCCTTGGTTTAATGGTAGGAAACTTTCAATAAAGGGGTCTGATGTGGATGATATAACTCGACCGGACTCTGCACTGCCACTAGGCTCGTCACTTCTCACCTTAGCAGGTGGTAGTACCGATGTCTTGGTCAGGCGGGAGGAGTCTTACAGAGAATTATCGGAAATGGAAGCTATTGGCTTCAATTCCCGATTCTATCAAGTATCTTCCCGGAATGGAAATTTTCTTGATGGACCCTGGTTGTTGGCGGAATATTCGAAATGTATCTGGTTACGTTCTTTTGAAGGAAAGGCTATGTCTACAAATTGAACCAGTCCGTTTCTTTTTGTTAACTGGTTTTGTTATAAATCAAAATATTAATTATCTTTTGGATAAATCGTTCAGCTCACACCTTTGTGGGGGTATGAGGTGGGACCATCATCATCATTCATTTCCGGCTGAGCTTTGCTGGGTATCAAATTTTTATTAAAAGCAGGTTGTTGAAATAAAGTGTCACGAGGACAATAAATTGTCTCCCAAGTTTCTCAAATATGCAAGTATTTATGTATATTTGAATATTCGGGAACTCCGCGTACACACACGTACCAAACAGGACAATCATCGAAATTTGGTTTTTATGGATGCGTTTTCCTGGGATTTTCATTTTTTTTACTGTTCTCGAAGCTGTTTGAGAGTCTTTAGTTTTTATGTTTAGTACTAAATAACCAATTTCGCCAATTTTATCTATCTATCATTTCAGAGAACGAGGTGATTTCCAATTTCTGACTTTAGGCGCGGTTCCAGTAAGGTATTATAGAACGTATGAAGTTTATTGCCTTACTGGGTGCAGTCGTCCATAAGAGCGAGTAAAGGCGCTATAACCTAGGCTCATTAGCCAAGGCAAGGTGTAAATATCTTTGTCGCATCCCAAAGGACCAAAGGAGTGACATTAACCTTTTTAGCCTAGTCACTCCCATCGATTTATCATAACCCCTTTACACTGAAACGGTCGGTACGGTTGTCCTCGTTTCTTCCTCCTTCAAGATTCAAAATGATTCGTTAGTTAGATTATTCATTAAATGAATAATTTAATTGCCGTATAATTTTGAAACATCTTTAAACCAAACTCTGCACAGTAGGCCTGGCCGTTTTAATATTTACGACATATTACACATAATATGCTTCAAATATCAATATTGACAAGAAAAACACTAAAGAATATCTGCAGTGTTTTCCAGGATGCTTTTCAATACTGGATGTGTAAGGGTTAGAATAGAATAGAATAGAATAGATAAAGGGGGGTGGTTATGTATCTTAACATTAAAAAAATCAATTTTTCTCCATACATTTTTTCTCGAGAACGGTAAAATTTAATGTGAATGCACTGTATCAGCTTTTTGCTGAACAGTGAAATTTATTGTTACATGAAATTTTATTGGAAATCTACTATGAGAACTTGGCATCGAACAATGTTGAAACAGTAATAACTGTAATATTTATTGTTTTATGATCGTTTGTAGGGTAAATGCTATTGTAAAATTCTATCCGGGCAAGCATTCAAAGGAAAATGAATCCATGTCTGGTAATAAAATTCGGCATGAGGCAATTAAAATGAGGATAAAGTTTTGATTTTAATCTGCTCATGGTGATATATCATAGTAATTTATTCTATTGTTGATGTTTTGCTAGTATCCCGACGAAATCGTTTAATCAGCACGACTGCTTAAAAATAAAAATCTTAAGCAGTAAAATGAAGTTTTAGTGGGTGTAATATGGATAACGCAAATATTATTTTTTGCTCCCCCATTCGGGAGATTTGACGAAGAGTGTTGTGAAAAATAAAAATCATGCAAATAAAGGCATCAGAAAAACCGATTTAATCCACCTAGTAGTCAGATGAGACATTTCTTACACATTTCACTATTGGATTAGTTTGCAGAACTCACGAGAAGTAGGCACTCAACTAGAGGTGGGATGAAAACAGTTTCTAGTCTTGCACGAATAAAATCTCGAATAAACTGAATAAATTATAGAAATCAACAAAACGAACGAAATAAAAAAGCAAAGCAAAAAATGAAATAATAGGTTTTTAAATTCATGAAATGAGTAGAAAAATTAAAGTAAATAAAAATTAAAATATACACGAATCAAATTAGATAAGGTTGTGTCACTGGAGCCGGAGTACGAGCTGCAACAAGCCGGAGCTCCGGTTCATGATGGTTTGATAATGGAGTTGTGTTGACTTTGCTCGGCAATAGAGTTAATCTCGGTTATTGCTGCGATAGTGGTAATAACGGAGTTAGCTCGTTGAGCATGGGGCTTGTTGACTCCTTCTGATAAAACAAGATATCGGGTTCAATTCCTGATCAACCAAGGATGTTCTCGGATTGGAATATCCTTTTGATTGCCTTAGGTTAATGGTAGGAAACTTTCAATAAAGGGGTCTGTAAAATCTCGAATAAACTGAATAAATTATAGAAATCAACAAAACGAACGAAATAAAAAAGCAAAGCAAAAATGAAATAATAGGTTTTTAAATTCATGAAATGAGTAGAAAAATTAAAGTAAATAAAAATTAAAATATACACGAATCAAATTAGATTAGGTTATTAAATAAAAATTAAGATTATATTTAGAAATAGTTATAAGATTAATAGAATAAATTGACTCATACTAACAAATTGAATGAAATAAAACGAATAACAACATGAAATGCATAAAATTAAAGATATTAATAAAATGAATCAAATAAATCAAATGAATCAAATGAATCGAATGTATCAAATGAATTAAATGAATTAAATGAATCAAATAAATCAAATAAATCAAATGAATCAAATAAATCAAATGAATCAAATGAATCGAATAAATCAAATGAATCAAATAAATCAAATGAATCAAATGAATCAAATGAATCAAATGAATCAAATGAATCAAATGAATCAAATGAATCAAATGAATCAAATGAATCAAATGAATCAAATGAATCAAATGAATCAAATGAATCAAATGAATCAAATGAATCAAATGAATCAAATGAATCAAATGAATCAAATGAATCAAATGAATCAAATGAATCAAATGAATCAAATGAATCAAATGAATCAAATGAATCAAATGAATCAAATGAATCAAATGAATCAAATGAATCAAATGAATCAAATGAATCAAATGAATCAAATGAATCAAATGAATCAAATGAATCAAATGAATCAAATGAATCAAATGAATCAAATGAGTCA
Organism: Topomyia yanbarensis; assembly: GCF_030247195.1. Classification (NCBI taxonomy): domain Eukaryota; kingdom Metazoa; phylum Arthropoda; class Insecta; order Diptera; family Culicidae; genus Topomyia; species Topomyia yanbarensis. Next base: position 102,498,527 of record NC_080670.1, on the reverse strand, counting down.
AATGAGTCAAATGAATCAAATGAATCAAATGAAGCAAATGAATCAAATGAATCAAATGAATCAAATGAATCAAATGAATCAAATGGATCAAATGAATCAAATGAATCAAATGAATCAAATGAATCAAATGAATCAAATGAATCAAATGAATCAAATGAATCAAATGAATCAAATGAATCAAATGAATCAAATGAATCAAATGAATGAAATGAATGAAATGAATGAAATGAATGAAATGAATGAAATGAATGAAATGAATGAAACGAATGAAATGAATGAAATGAATGAAATGAATGAAATAAATGAAATGAATGAAATGAATGAAATTAATGAAATTAATGAAATTAATGAAATTAATGAAATGAATAAATTGAATCAAATGAATCAAATGAATCAAATGAATCAAATGAATCAAATGAATCAAATGAATCAAATGAATCAAATGAATCAAATGAATCAAATGAATCAAATGAATCAAATGAATCAAATGAATCAAATGAATCAAATGAATCAAATGAATCAAATAAATCAAATAAATCAAATGAATCAAATGAATCAAATGAATCAAATGAATCAAATGAATCAAATGAATCAAATGAATCAAATGAATCAAATGAATCAAATGAATCAAATGAATCAAATGAATCAAATGAATCAAATGAATCAAATGAATCAAATGAATCAAATGAATCAAATGAATCAAATGAATCAAATGAATCAAATGAATCAAATGAATCAAATGAATCAAATGAATCAAATGAATCAAATGAATCAAATGAATCAAATGAATCAAATGAATCAAATGAATCAAATGAATCAAATGAATCAAATGAATCAAATGAATCAAATGAATCAAATGAATCAAATGAATCAAATGAATCAAATGAATCAAATGAATCAAATGAATCAAATGAATCAAATGAATCAAATGAATCAAATGAATCAAATGAATCACATGAATCAAATGAATCAAATGAATCAAATGAATCAAATGAATCAAATGAATCAAATGAATCAAATGAATCAAATGAATCAAATGAATCAAATGAATCAAATGAATCAAATGAATCAAATGAATCAAATGAATCAAATGAATCAAATGAATCAAATGAATCAAATGAATCAAATGAATCAAATGAATCAAATGAATCAAATGAATCAAATGAATCAAATGAATCAAATGAATCAAATGAATCAAATGAATCAAATGAATCAAATGAATCAAATGAATCAAATGAATCAAATGAATCAAATGAATCAAATGAATCAAATGAATCAAATGAATCAAATGAATCAAATGAATCAAATGAATCAAATGAATCAAATGAATCAAATGAATCAAATGAATCAAATGAATCAAATGAATCAAATGAATCAAATGAATCAAATGAATCAAATGAATCAAATGAATCAAATGAATCAAATGAATCAAATGAATCAAAGGAATCAAATGAATCAAATGAATCAAATGAATCAAATGAATCAAATGAATCAAGTGAATCTAATGAATCAAATGAATCAAATGAATCAAATGAATCAAATGAATCAAATGAATCAAATGAATCAAATGAATCAAATGAATCAAATGAATCAAATGAATCAAATGAATCAAATGAATCAAATGAATCAAATGAATCAAATGAATCAAATGAATCAAATGAATCAAATGAATCAAATGAATCAAATGAATCAAATGAATCAAATGAATCAAATGAATCAAATGAATCAAATGAATCAAAGGAATCAAATGAATCAAATGAATCAAATGAATCTAATGAATCTAATGAATCAAATGAATCAAATGAATCAAATGAATCAAATGAATCAAATGAATCAAATGAATCAAATGAATCAAATGAATCAAATGAATCAAATGAATCAAATGAATCAAATGAATCAAATGAATCAAATGAATCAAATGAATCAAATGAATCAAAGGAATCAAATGAATCAAATGAATCAAATGAATCTAATGAATCTAATGAATCAAATGAATCAAATGAATCAAATGAATCAAATGAATCAAATGAATCAAATGAATCAAATGAATCAAATGAATCAAATGAATCAAATGAATCAAATGAATCAAATGAATCAAATGAATCAAATGAATCAAATGAATCAAATGAATCAAATGAATCAAATGAATCAAATGAATCAAATGAATCAAATGAATCAAATGAATCAAATGAATCAAATGAATCAAATGAATCATATGAATCATATGAATCAAATGAATCATATCAATCAAATGAATAACATGAATCAAATTAATCAAATGAATTAAATGAATCAAATTGATTTAATTCATCCAGTGAATACAATGAATCAAATTAATGAAATGGATCAAATGAATAAAAAGAATGGATGAACAAAATGAATAAAGTAAAAAATAAATGAAATGCATAAATAAAACAAACGAATCAAATAAACAAAATGAGCTGAAGTGATAAAATGAATAAAAAGAAGAAAATGAGCAGAATAAAATGCATTGATTAAAATGAAAAATTGAACAACAGTAAAAGGTTATAAATTAATATAAAGAAATAAATTGAATCAAATAAATTATTTGGATGAAATGATTAAAACTGAAAAAGTAGTCAGATTATTAAAATGAAGAAACTGAACAAAATGAATAAACTGAAAAAAATTAATAAAATGCATACAATGAAAACAATGAATGATATGAGTAAAATGCACAAAAAGAATAAACTGAACAGAGTGAATCCAAAGAATGAAACGAATAAAATAAGTAAAATGAACGCAGATGAACAAAACGAATAAAAAGATATTTTTGGTCTTTGATCCGTTATTTCTCATGAAAGTTCGTACCAATATAACGAATGTGCAGCTGATACAACTCATGGTTTATTCGCCTGTGCCACGTTCCGTCTTCCATCTGCACTCCACCATAGATGGTACGCAACACATTTCGTTCGAAAACTCCAAGGGCGCGGTGGTCCTCAACGAACATAGTACAGGTCTCGTGGCCGCAGAGGACCACCGATCTAATCAGCGTCTTGAAGATAATCAACTTCGTGCGGCGGCGCATTTTGTTCGACCGGAGCGTCCTCTGGAGTCCAAAGTAGGCACGATTTCCCGCTATGATCCGTCTCTGAATTTCTCTGCTGTTATCATTGTCGTCGGTTACCGGTGAACCCAAATACATGAATTCGTCGACCATCTCGATTTCGTCACCGTCAATCCGAGCTCGGGTGGGAGGTTTACATTGTCGTCTCTAGAACCTCTGCCTCTCATATATTTTGTCTTCGAAACGTTGATGGCAATTCCAATCCTGCTGGCTTCAGCTTTCAGCCTTTGAGCATATATTTCATTCAAAATTCAATAGAGACACGAATAGTTTAAATATCACACGTGGAATGTCTCTTTTGAAAATTTCCATCGTCAAACTTTCATATTACCCAGTTAAGCCAAATATTTTTTCTGATATAGCCATGAATTTCCTTAATTATAGTGTAGATACAGGCTTTGAATACAATTGAATTAAAGTTGAGTTGATGTAGCAGCAGACAAAAAATAGTATTGTTTTCTCAAACCTTCACAATTACAATTAATAAATATTTCAGATTGGCAGAAGATCTTATCACACAACTTAGAAATGCATACAGAAATAGCTAGATAGATGCGATAGAAGAGAGACAGAGAGAGAAAGAGAGAGAGAGAGAGAGAGAGAGAGAGAGAGAGAGAGAGAGTGAGATGGGGGGGGGGGGCGGCGTGTGAGGAATGGCAAATGATGGTTAATGCAGTGACATTATTTTTATAGGTATATTATTATGATATATTGATTCTTACATTCTTATTATAAATAATGTAAGTAGTAATTTTTGCGCCATAACCAGTATAACCTAAATCTTGCAAAAGAGCTAAATTTTCGCTAGAGTTTTGGGCTTCAAATATACAGTTGCTTTCGGTGACGCCACAAGTATAATTATATTAGAAATCTTTCATCTCACTACTAGATGAATTACTTGTTGATCTGTGTATTGATATACCATCCAACATTTACCTCATGATTGAACGCAATGCCTAATCCAAGGAATAAATACTAGAACTCACTGTTTCTTTATCAACAGATTATTTTGTCTTTGAAGTGAACTTATATATTGATTTTTGAGAAATAGTTAATTTATTATAAAGGTAATTCACAAAATGTTCTCAACATCGAATTCCTTGAATCACATAGATGTGTTTTCATACCCCGATATTCAAAATCGGTTTAGTTTTGCCCCTAAAACACCAGTAAAGCAATACTCTGTATGAAACAATCTCATTTTTAGTTAGTGGAAATTGGTAAGCGAAGACTAAAAATACAAAATGTCTAATATCTCCGCCGCTCGTGCACGGATTTAGACAATCTATAGCTGGTTAGAAAGGTACAAGGTTTCTATTTATGTGCAGTTTGTGTTGTATTGTTCGAAAGCTATTTGCAAAAAACCTGCTGTGTTTTGACAAAATCGCCCATATCTCAGAAAGTAAACAACATATCGAAAATCAAAAATAATAGTGTCAAATGGCAACGTTAGGCCTTTCATTTCAAACTAGTTTCATTAAGATCGGTTCAACCATTGCTGAGATAATTACATGACATTTTGTACATACATACATACATACACACACACACATACAGACATTGTCTCAATTTGTCGAGCTGAGTCGATTGGTATATGAGACTCGGCCCTCCGGGCCTCGGAAAAAGTTGTCAAAGTTTGAGCGAATCCTATACATTTCTTTTGTAAGAAATGTAAAAAGGAGTTGTAATTATTTTTTTCCATATTGTCGAGATCCTTAGATACCAATAAAAAAAACCTATTTTAATCCACCTAACGGTGCAATAGTGCCTTTCTCAATCATGAATCACGAGAATGTGTGCGTTGTTTATATTCATTAAAAGCTTTTAAATGCATATATTACATTTTATTATTGTACATCACATGACAACTATATAATTTTGAAGAAGAAAAAACAGCCACGGTAATATTGAACTGAAAAACCGATTTAATCCACCTAGCAGTGAGATGAGACATTTCTTACACATTTCACTATTGGATTAGTTTCCAGAACTCACAAGAAGTAGGCACCCAATTAGAGGTGGGAAGAAAACAGTTTCTAGTCTTGCACGAATAAAATCTCGAATAAACTGAATAAATTATAGAAATCAACAAAACGACTGAAATAAAAAAGTAAAGCAAAAAATGAAACAATGGGTTTTTAAATTCATAAAATGAGTAGAAAAATTAATGGAAATCATTATAATTTTGATCCAAATGCACGAATCAAATTAGATTAGGTTATTACATAAAAATTAAGATTATATTTAGAAATAGTTATAAGATGAATAGAATAAATTGACTCATACTAACAAATTGAATGAAATAAAACGAATGACTGAACATGAAATGCATAAAATTAAAGATATGAATAAAATGAATCAGATAAATCAGATAAATCAAATGAATCAAATGAATCAAATGAATCAAATGAATCAAATGAATCAAATGAATCAAATGAATCAAATGAATCAAATGAATCAAATGAAACAAATGAATCAAATGAATCAAATGAATCAAATGAATCAAATGAATCAAATGAATCAAATGAATCAAATGAAACAAATGAATCAAATGAATCAAATTAATTTAATTCATCCAGTGAATACAATGAATCAAATTAATGAAATGGATCAAATGAATAAAAAGAATGGATGAACAAAATGAATAAAGTAAAAAATAAATGAAATGCATAAATAAAACAAACGAATCAAATAAACAAAATGAGCTGAAGTGATAAAATGAATAAAAAGAAGAAAATGAGCAGAATTAAATGCATTGATTAAAATGAAAAATTGAACAACAGTAAAAGGTTATAAATTAATATAAAGAAATAAATTGAATCAAATAAATTATTTGGATGAAATGATTAGAACTGAAAAAGTAGTCAGATTATTAAAATGAAGAAACTGAACAAAATGAATAAACTGGAAAAAATTATTAAAATACATACAATGAAAACAATGAATGATATGAGTAAAATGCACAAAAAGAATAAACTGATCAGAGTGAATCCAAAGAATGAAACGAATAAAATAAGTAAAATGAACGCAGATGAGCAAAACGAATAAAAAGATGCGGAATGAAATAATTATTTAAAATGAAATGGTCATATATTTGAAGCCAAATACATTTTTGAATAAAGAAAATGAATAAACCGGATTGTACGAATTTGAAAACCATTGCATCAGAAAGTTTTGAAATGTTTTTGAAAATCCCATCTTCTGAGAAAAGGCTAATAAATATGCGATGGACTTTCTAGGGCTTCCATCTTTTTTTTTTTTTTGGTTTTATTCTTTTTGTTTTCATGCTTCTTTACTTGACGAATTCAAAGTTTACTTTTTGGTCACATATTCCCGAAAAAAGATTTATGTGCAGAACAGAATTTACTGGTCCAGTATTTTAACGCGCAATTGAATATAGTAAAGTGAGACAAGGTCACATGTGCTTTCAAGCCCCTTGAACAGAGAACGACAGAGGGAGAATGCGATTCATGAATGAGACAGGTAGATATTTCAAAGTTTTTATTTGCATTGAAGTAAATAGTGTGAAATGCCTAGGCTATGTCGATTGCATAAAAGCCGTGTTTGTATTGTTTCGTTCGGAATTCTCGTGCAGGAAATATGGATAAATAAGTCCTATACAGACCAATATTGTGAAAAAGAAATGGTTCAAACTACTCAGTATATCCAAATATGGACGACGATAAGTTAGAAGACACATTGTAGTTGCATCCCCCATCGAGAGTGGGTACTTTGGGGACTTCTTTTTCTGGATCTAATTTGTGGATATTTTTGGTCTTTGATCCGTTATTTTTCATGAAAGTTCGTACCAATACAACGAATGTGCAGCTGATACAACTCATGGTTCATTCGCCTGCGCAACGTTCCGTCTTCCATCTGCACGCCACCATAGATGGTATGCAACACATTTCGTTCGAAAACTCCAAGGGCGCGTTGGTCCTCCACGAGCATAGTCCAGGTCTCGTGGCCGTAGAGGACCACCGATCTAATCAGCGTCTTGAAGATAATCAACTTCGTGCGGCGGAGAATTTTGTTCGACCGGAGCGTCCTCTGGAGTCCAAAGTAGGCACGATTTCACGCTAATATCCGTCTCTGAATTTCTCTGCTGTTATCATTGTCGTCGGTTGCCAGTGAGCCCAAATACATGAATTCGTCGACCATCTCGACTTCGTCACCGTCAATCCGAATTCGGGTGGGAGGTTCACATTGTCGTCTCTAGAACCTCTTCCTCTCATGTATTTTGTCTTCAAAATCCTGGCTTCAGCTTTCAGTCTTTGAGAATATATTTCATTCAAAATTCAATAGAGATACGAATAGTTTAAATATCGCACGTGGAATGTCTCTTTTGAAAATTTCCATCGTCAAACTTTCATATTACCCAGTTAAGCCAAATATTTTTCTGATATAGCCATGAATTTCCTTAATTATAGTGTAGATACAGGCTTTGAATACAATTGAATTAAAGTTGAGTTGATGTAGCAGCAGACAAAAAATAGTTTTGTTTTCTCAAACCTTCGCAATTACAATTAATAAATATTTCAGTATGGCAGAAGATCTTATCGCACAACTTAGAAATGCATACAGAAATAGCTAGATAGATGCGATAGAAGAGAGACAGAGAGAGAAAGAGAGAGAGAGAGAGAGAGAGAGAGAGAGAGAGAGAGAGAGAGAGAGAGAGAGTGAGAGATGGGGGGGGCGTGTGAGGAATGGCAAATGATGGTTAATGCAGTGACATTATTTTTATAGGTATATTATTATGATATATTGATTCTTACATTCTTATCATAAATAATGTAAGTAGTAATTTTTGCTCCATAACCAGTATAACCTAAATCTTGCAAAAGAGCTAAATTTTCGCTAGATTTTTGGGCTTCAAACATACAGTTGCCTTCGGTGACGCCACAAGTATAATTATATTAGAAATCTTTTATCTCACTACTAGGTGAATTACTTGTTGATCTGTGTATTGATATACCATCCAACATTTACCTCATGATTGAACGCAATGCCTAATACAAGGAATGAATACTAGAACTCACTGTTTCTTTATCAACGCATTATTTTATCTTTGAAGTGAACTTATATATTGATTTTTGAAAAATAGTTAATTTATTATAAAGGTAATTCACAAAATGTTCTCAACATAGAATTCCTTGAATCACGTAGATGTGTTTTCATACCCCGATATTCAAAATCGGTTTAGTTTTGCCCCTAAAACACCAGTAAAGCAATACTCTGTATGAAACAATCTCATTTTTAATTAGTGGAAATCGGTAAGCGAGGACTAAAAATACAAAATGTCTAATATCTCCGCTGTTCGTGCACGGATTTAGACAATCTATAGCTTGTTAGAAAGGTAGTTTTACAAGCTTTCTATTTATGTGCAGTTTGCCGGACAATATTGTATTGTTCGAAAGTTATTTGCAAAAAACCTGTTGTGTTTCGACAAAATCGCCCATATCTCAGAAAGTAAACAACCTATCGAAAATCAAAAATAATAGTGTCAAATGGCAACGTTAGGCCTTTCATTTGAAACTAATTTCATTAAGATCGGTTCAGCCATTGCTGAGATAATTACATGAAATTTTATACATACATACATACACACATACACACACACACACACACACACATACAGACATTGTCTCAATTTGTCGAGCTGAGTCGATTGGTATATGAGACTCGGCCCTCCGGGCCTCGGAAAAAGTTGTCAAAGTTTGAGCGAATCCTATACATTTCTTTTGTAAGAAATGAAAAAAGGTGCGAAATCGGCAGTCCCAAAAAGTCGATTTTTACAAAAAAAAATTTTTTCGAGGTAACATAAAATCTAACCGTTTCATGCATTTTAAAGATGTTTGGGATCAAAAATACGAATTCGATTTCTGAAATTTCATGGGGTCCCCCCTTTGAAAAAAAAAATTTGAGTTCCGGCTTATATGGGAATTTCATATGTGACCGGACGATTTAGTCTATATTTCCGGCCCCATATAAGCGATCCGTGCGAAATTTTATAAACATCTGTGGGGATATTATAGCTATCATTTGGGACTAAGTTTGTGAAAATCGGCCCAACCATTTCCGGGAAACTGATGTGAGTTCGTAAATTTTGAAAGATGGCCGCTTTTCCCGGGCACTTCCGGAACCGTCTATGGTGGTCAATGTAGTGAACGAAAGTTTGGTTGGCCGTCGGTGACCTAGAACAGCGAATTTAAGTTGTTTGGGAGACATTTTAGCGAAATTTTTACCTTTTTTCCTTTCATCGGAGTATCGGTTTGAATCACAATTTGCTATGTGATCGCACGCCACAACCTATAACTCCGGAACCGGAAGTCGGATCGGGATGAAATTAAATAGCCATTTACGGGGACGCAATACTTTTCATTTGAGGCCAAGTTTAGTCGAATCGGTCTAGCCATCTCCGAGAAACCGATGTGACTGTTATTCTGAATTTAGATACTTCCGCCGGGGCTTCCGGAACCGATGATGGTGGCCAATGTGGCCAAATAGACTTTGAATGGATGTTAGTGACCTAATACTACAAATCGAAGCAGTTGTGGTCGTATTTTCGAAAAAATTTCACCTTTATGCATTCATTGCAGAATTTATTAAAATCGACATTTTCTACGCGTTCGTACTCATCACCCTGTAATTCCGGAACCGGAAGTCGGATCCATTAGAAATTCAATAGCAGCCTATGGGAACGTTGCACCTTTCATTTGAGACTAAGTTTGTCAAAATCGGTTCAGCCATCTCTGAGAAAAATGAGTGATATTTTTGGTAACATACACACACATACACACACATACATACATACATACATACACACATACATACACACACAGACATTTGCCGAACTCGACGAACTGAATCGAATGGTATATGTCACTCGGCCCTCCGGACCTCCGTTAAAAAGTCGGTTTTCAGAGCAATTGCAATACCTTTCTATTCAGAAATGCAAAAATTTCACCTTTTTACATTCATCGCAGAATTCGTTAGAATCGAGATTTGCTGCGTGATCGTACGTATCACCCTGTAATTCAGGAACCAGAACTCGGATCCACACAAAATTCAACAGCAGCTGATGGACCTTCCATTTAAAATCAAGTTTGTCAAAATCGGTTCAGAAAATTCCGAGAAACCGATGTGGACAAATCAACAAATTTTGTTTTGTAACCATACTCTTCAACTCGTAATCCGGAACAAGATGTCGGTTGAAAATCAAATTCAATAGCAACCTATGGGAATAGTATACCTTTCATTTGAATCTTAGTTTGTAAAAATCGGTTCAGCCCTCTCCAAAAAACCGATGTGGACATTTTGTTAACAAATCCGCACATACACACATACATACATACATACATACATACATACATACATACATACATACATACATACATACATACATACATACATACATACATACATACATACATACATACATACATACTGGGGGCAGCAGGGACAGGAAGGACAGGAGTCTAGGGGCCTAACGAACCCCCCCCCCCCACAGCCCTACTGCGAGTTGGGGAGTTTTGCTAGGATATGGTGGGGCTAAGATTGGGCTCTTCTGAACCTCTAAAAAATGCCATAACTCCGAAAGCAGCTCCGACGAAGCGAGTCTGTGCCGCTTCTGCTAAGATCCTAAGATTCCAATAATCTAAGATCTGGGCAATAAAAGCACTCTAGCCCAACCGGAGTGCCAACCGGCACATCAGGATCGACGCCAGTAACATCTTGATTATGGTATACTGGCCATGGCGAACGGCAACGGACAGGACACGGATGACGAAAAGGATGGCGACTTAGGGCTGACAGACGTGCTGTTCTACTCCCTGAGTAAGGAAGGATGACACCGATTTGAAATGGCGAGTGGGCTAACAGCATGGCTGCCTCCGTTCCAACAAAACCCTGGCAGGTCTCCGGGTACGTTCGAATCTCGCCATCATTTGGTTGGTGGTACTAGGTTCGGTTGAAGCATTCCCGATTTACGCCGATCCGGCTCTGAACACTACTCCCCATGAGAGATGGTGTCAACCCTTGCATGACCTCACTGCTGCTTTTCGGCAGCATAGATAATCATGGGATCACGAGAGGCGACTATGTGCAGCGAGTGGAGATAGCGGCCCGGAGTTGGGACCCAATAAAATAAAATGGAGAAACAACAAGCAACCGATATAAATGGAGCAGGCACGGCAAATCCGTTTGCCAGAGGTGGGTTGGTGAGGTCACCACCACCAATAGTAGCTGAAGTCACCCAGCAAGAGCAGGAGGAGGGGAAGCCGAAGCAACAGCAACAGCAGCAACAAAAACAGCCGGAGCAGAGCGGAAGGAGCTACACCCCACAAACGCCAAAGGTAGTGGTAGCGAGGCACTTGGTGGAGGAGCTCCACAAGTTCGTGGACATGAGAAACAATGTCCACAAAGACATTAAGGAGATGGTCATCAAAATCCGGAAGGCGCTACTGTCTGCCGTGAAAGAGTACGATACGGCAACGCAGAGGGCAGATTCAGCTGAGCGAGCATCCGCGTCGGCTAAGGCTACTATCCTCCTAGCCCCTCCGAAACAGGGTAAGGAGAGGCAGATTGGAGTGGAGAACACGCCAGTTCCCATAACTCCAAAGAGGACAAGATCCTCACCAGGAGAAGAAAGACCAGGCGGGTCAAAGAGGCAGACGCTCGAGGATGCTGTTGCTGCCGAAGAAAAGGACGCCACCTTACAGGGTGAAAGCTGGAGCACCGTTGTAGGTCGGAAGGAGAAACGCGGGAAACAGCAAAAAAAGAAGGAGGAGCGAAAAGGGGAGCAGAAGAGGAAATCAGAACCCTCGGCTCGTCAGAAGGCGCCTAAGGGAGAAGCCGTGCTCGTCAAAGCAAATAACGAGACTACGTACGCAGCACTGCTCAAAAAGGTCAGAGAGGATCCGGAGCTGAAAGATTTGGGGGAAAACGTGTTAAGAGTCAGGCGTACCCAAAAAAATGAGATGCTCCTCGAGCTTAAGAAGAATACTACGACTAGTAGCTCTGCCTTGCAGGAGACTATAACTAAATCAATGGGCGGAAAGGCAGAAGTTAAAGCCTTAAGCCCGGAGATGGTAATCGTGTGCAAAGACCTCGACGAAATAACGACGGAAGACGAGCTGAGAGGTGCTATGAAGCAGCAGTGCAAACTGGGCGAGGTGCACATGACGATCCGGTTAAGGAAGGGATACGGAGGAACGCAGATAGCGATGATACGTTTACCGGTAACCGCTGCAGACAAGGCACTGGAGGTAGGTAAGGTTACAGTTGGATGGTCGAGATGCCTACTGAGAGCCGCCCCACGAGTAAACAAACAAGCAGAGAAATGCTTCAAATGTTTAGGCTTTGGACATTTAGCAGGGGCTTGCAAAGGCCCGGACAGATCCGGGATGTGCTGGAAATGCGGAGAGACGGGCCATCTTGCGAGAGACTGCACGCAGAGGCCGAAGTGCTTGCTTTGCACCCCAGCGGAAGGGAACGACCATCAGACGGGTGGCTTTAAATGCTCAGCGTACAAGAAGGCGACTGCAGGCCAACGGTGATGGAGATGACCCAGATAAACCTGAATCACTGTGATACCGCACAGCAACTGTTGTGGCAGTCTACGACAGAAACTATGTGCGATGTCGCTTTGATCGCAGAGCCTTATCAAGTCCCCCCTAATAACGGTAACTGGGTGGCGGATAGATCAGGAACCGCAGCGATACAAGTAATGGGAAGATTCCCTATCCAAGAAGTGGTAGAACGTTCCTATGAGGGTTTCGTGATAGCCAAAATCAACGGCATCTTCGTATGTAGCTGTTACGCTCCCCCAAGGTGGACAGTAGAGCAGTTCAGCCTAATGCTGGAGCAGTTAACCGAGCAGTTGATCGATCGGAAGCCGGTAGTCATTGGTGGTGACTTCAACGCCTGGGCTGTGGAATGGGGCAGTAGAGTAACCAACACAAGAGGGTGTATCCTGCAGGAAGCTCTAGCGAAGTTAGACGTACGATTGTGCAATGAAGGCTCTGTTAGTACATTTCGGAGAGACGGGAGGGAGTCCATCATAGACGTCACATTCTGTAGTCCCTCATTGACGGCGAACATGAATTGGAGAGTATGCGAAACGTATACGCATAGTGACCACCAGGAGATTCGCTACCGTATCCGCCAACGGAACCCCGCGGCAGTACAGAGAAGGGTGACCGGCGAACGAAAGTGGAAGACGAAAGCCTTCAACAAAGACCTCTTTGTTGAGGCACTTCGGCCGAACGGCGGGACCGAGAACGTGGATGCGGCTGACCTAACAAGAAGGATTGTGGCGGCTTGTGACGCCACAATGCCGCGAAAACTGGAACCACGCAACAAACGGCGTCCAGCTTACTGGTGGAACGAGACGCTTAGTACGTTACGCGCTGCTTGTCTCAGAGCCAGAAGGCGGGCCCAAAGAGCAAGGTCGGAACCAGATAGAGAAGAGCATAAGGCATCGTTTCGGGAAGCTAGGGCCGCTCTAAAACGGGAGATCAGACTTAGCAAGTCAGAGTGCCACAAGGAGCTATGCCGAGAAGTAGACGCCAATCCCTGGGGTGACGCATACCGAGTCGTGATGGCGAAAATGAAGGGTCCAACGACGCCAGTCGAAATGTGTCCGAGCAAGCTGAAGATAATCGTCGAGGGTCTTTTCCCGAAGCACGATCCAACTATATGGCCACCGTCACCGCACGGCGAGGAAGAAGGAACAAACATGGATCGGCAAGTGACTAACGACGAGCTAGTAGAAGCATCGAAGCGCCTAAAACCAAAGAAAGCCCCTGGTCCGGATGGAATACCAAACGTGGTACTGAAAGCTGCGATCCTGGCATATCCGGACATGTTCAGGATAGTGATGCAGAAGTGCCTAAATGAAGGCAACTTCCCCGAAATGTGGAAGGTCCAGAAGCTGGTGTTGCTGCCGAAGCCAGGGAAGCCACCTGGCGACCCGACCTCGTACAGACCCATATGCCTGCTGGATACACTCGGAAAACTCCTGGAAAGGATCATTCTTAACAGGTTGACGAAATTCACGGAAGGTGAGCGCGGACTGTCCAAGATGCAGTTTGGTTTCCGCAAAGGAGCATCGACAGTGGATGCAATTCGGATAGTGCTCGAGAGTGCCGAGAAGTCATCTAAACAGAAGCGAAGAGGAGATCGATACTGCGCTGTGGTCACGATAGATGTGAAGAACGCGTTCAATAGTGCCAGCTGGGAAGCCATCGCTGCAGCGCTGCATAGAATGAGGGTTCCCGACTATCTGTGCCAGATCCTGAAGAGCTACTTTCAGAGCAGAGTGCTACTGTACGAGACGAGCGAAGGACAGAAGTCATTGCGTGTCACAGCGGGCGTTCCTCAGGGCTCCATTCTCGGTCCAACCCTTTGGAACGGGATGTACGATGGGGTGTTAACGCTGCAGCTGCCTAGGAAAGTGAAAATCGTAGGTTTCGCGGACGACGTGTCACTAACGGTGATGGGTGAGACACTTGAAGAAGTGGAGGTGTCGGTGACGGAGACAATAGACGCGATCGAGAGCTGGATGAACGGGGTTAAGCTGCAAATAGCTCGCCACAAGACGGAGGTGTTGTTGGTCAGTAACTGCAGATCGGTCCAACGGATGCAGATCGACGTCGGAGGGCACGTGATTGCATCGAAACGTGCATTGAAGCAATTGGGAGTTATAATCGACGACCGGTTGAGCTTCAACAACCACGTTGATTACGCCTGTGGAAAGTCGGCGAAGGCAACGAACGCAATAGCGAGAATCATGCCAAACGTCGGCGGTCCGAGAAGCAGCACGAGACGTCTGCTATCTACTGTTTCGTCATCGATACTCCGATATGGGGTTCCTGCCTGGAGTGCTGCGCTGAAAACCAAGCGGAACCGTGAAAAGCTAAACAGGACATTCCGACTGATGGCCGTACGAGTCGCGAGTGCCTACAGAACAATATCGTCGGAGGCAGTATGCGTTATCGCCGGGATGATCCCCATCTGCATTACCCTGGCGGAGGACGTGGAATGCTATCAGCGGAGAAATGCACGTAACGCTAGGAGACAGGTTCGAGCGGACTCGTTGGCTAAATGGCAACAGGAGTGGGACAACGCGGAGAAAGGAAGGTGGACCCACCGACTCATCCCAAATGTATCGGCCTGGGTACATAGGAAGCATGGAGAGGTGAACTTCCATTTGACGCAGTTTTTGTCCGGGCACGGATGCTTCCGGAAGTACTTGCATCGGTTTGGACATGCTTCGTCACCCCTTTGCCCGGGTTGTGCGACCGTGCAGGAGACACCGGAACACGTGGTCTTCGAATGCCCTAGATTCGAAGAAGTTCGTAGGGGTATACCTGGTATGACAGCGGACAATATCGTCGAAGAGATGTGCCGTGACGAACATACCTGGGACGCTGTCAACAGAGTGGTCTCGAGCATACTCTCCGAGTTGCAGAGGAAGTGGCGTAGAGACCAACAAGAAACCGCAAATCGGGTTTCGAGAGAAATTCCGCCGCCGGGGAACTCTCCAAGTGTGTAGACTAGGTCCACCGCCGGGGACCAGTTGAGTAGTGCGTGATGTAGCACCGAGTTGGGTCGTCGGGGCGCCTGGGAACCGGACGTCAAGCTTCACCGGAATCGCTGAACCGACCTCGACATCCTTCCGGGTAGCTCGTGAGTAGGCTATATCCACCGCCGGGGATTGGACCGAGTAGACCGCGTCGCAGAGCTAGCAGTGGGTCGTTGGGGCGCCGGTGAACCGGAAGTTACGCTCCAACCGGAATCGCCGGATAGACCTCAGCACCTACTGTATGGCCCGTTGAGTAGGCTAGATCCACCGCCGGGGACTAGATCGAGTAGATCGGGCGAAACGGAACGAGAGGAAGCCAAAGAGCTCATGAAATTGTGGTGCTAAAACAAAAGAAGAATCGGTACCGGGGGAGCCTCCTTCGCCGGGGAACTCTCCGTCGGCGTAAGCTAGATCCACCGCCGGGGACTAGACTGAGTAGACCGCGACGAAATATCACCAGTCGCAGGTCGTCGGGGCACCAGCGAACCGGACGCTCTGCTCCACCGGAATCGCCGAACTGACCTCGACATCTGGTTGGTTGGCTCGGTTTCGGGAGAACTTCTCTCGCCGGGGAATTCTCCGTCGGAGTAGGCTAGGTCCATCGTCGGGGACTAGACCGAGTAGTTCGCGAACAAGTCTGGTGCTCAAAGAGTAAACGGCGTTGAATGGTGCGAGAAGGGAGTTGCGGTGCTAACCGGCACAAGCGAGCCGCAGGGCTCAGTGAATTAGACAGTCAGAAGTTTGCCGCTCAGACTGTACTCGTAGGGGAGGAGTACTAAGCCTCGACTCACAGCCAGCTTTCCGACTGCCATGCAGAGCTTGCCAGTCTGTGTGGATGGTAGAGAATTGGTGGTGTGTAGAGGAGTGGGGCTGTAACCCTACGGAAGAAACGAACTAGGAAGTAGTTGAATTAGAGTGCGTGCTATGCACATAAAAACCCCTCCCCGAAGTAATGCCGTAAGGTAGTGCCGGGGAGGAATCAGGTTCTGGGCAAGAGCAGTGGTTTTTAGCGGGTCGGGTGATGGCAGCCCAAACCCGTTCCCTGACAATGGGGTTTTTGTACATTTTTCCTCACTCAGGGTTTTTCTGAAATTTTTTTTACTGCTCTCAAAAAAAAAAAAAAAAAAAAAAAAAAAAACATACATACATACATACATACATACATACATACATACATACATACATACATACATACATACATACATACATACATACATACATACATACATACATACATACATACATACATACATACATATACATACATACATACACACATACACACTTACATACACACAGATATTTTGCGATCTCGGCGAACTGAGTCCAATGTTATATGAGACTTGGCGCTCCGGGCCTCGGTTAGAAAGTCGGTTTTTGGAGTAATTGCGTAACCTTTCTACATGAGAAAGGCAAAAGAATAGTATTTAATTAGCTTAATCAGCATGAGTTCAATGTTATCTTCATGTGATTATATTTTGAAATGCTGGTGGAATGGGTTTAAAAGTGGAGGGAATGGGGGGTTAGTAGAGTGGGAGGGGAGGATGCGTCAGAAATCCTTCATCTTATTTTGGTATACGGGGTGGATGAAGGAAATGCGGGCGTGAGGGTGGTCCAAGGGGACGGTAGTGATGAAGGGGGGTGATGTAAGGGCAAGGCGGGGGGGCTGGCGGAGGGGCTCTGATGCTATACTCAGCTGCATATTTTGCCTTCCATTTGAGACTTGGTTTGAGAAAATCGGTTCAGTCATCACCGAAGAACCGATGCACAGTGTTTTAAAACGTCGTTTTCGTGCTCAAAATTGATAGCGTCTAAACTGGGGGCAGCAGGGACAGGAAGGACAGGAGTCAAGGGGCCTAACGAACCCCCCCCCCCCACAGCCCTACTGCGAGTTGGGGAGTTTTACTAGGATATGCATGGTGGGGCTAAGATTGGGCTCTTCTAAACCTCTAAAAAAAGCCATAACTCCGAAAGCAGCTCCGACGAAGCGAGTCTGTGCCGCTTCTGCTAAGATCCTAAGATTCCAATAATCTAAGATCTGGGCAATAAAAGCACTCTAGCCCAACCGGAGTGTCAACCGGCACATCAGGATCGACGCCAGTAACATCTTGATTATGGTATACTGGCCATGGCGAACGGCAACGGACAGGACACGGATGACGAAAAGGATGGCGACTTCGGGCTGACAGGTGTGCTGTTCTACTCCCTGAGTAAGGAAGGATGACACCGACTTGAAATGGCGAGTGGGCTAACAGCATGGCTGCCTCCGTTCCAACAAAACCCTGGCAGGTCTCCGGGTACGTTCGAAACTCGCCATCATTTGGTTGGTGGTACTAGGTTCGGTTGAAGCATTCCCGATTTACGCCGATCCGGCTCTGAACACTACTCCCCATGAGGGATGGTGTCAACCCTTGCATGACCTCACTGCTGCTTTTCGGCAGCATAGATAATCATGGGATCGCGAGAGGCGACTATGTGCAGCGAGTGGAGATAGCGGCCCGGAGTTGGGACCCAATAAAATAAAATGGAGAAACAACAAGCAATCGAAATAAATGGAGCAGGCACGGCAAACCCGTTTGCCAGAGGTGAGTTGGTGAGGTCACCACCACCAATAATAGCTGAAGTCACCCAGCAAGAGCAGGAGGAGGGGAAGCCGAAGCAACAGCAACAGCAGCAACAAAAACAGCCGGAGCAGAGCGGAATGAGCTACACCCCACAAACGCCAAAGGTAGTGGTAGCGAGGCACTTGGTGGAGGAGCTCCACAAGTTCGTGGACATGAGAAACAATGTTCACAAAGACATTAAGGAGATGGTCATCAAAATCCGGAAGGCGCTACTGTCTGCCGTGAAAGAGTACGATACGGCAACGCAGAGGGCAGATTCAGCTGAGAGAGCATCCGCGTCGGCTAAGGCCACTATCCTCCTAGCCCCTCCGAAACAGGGTAAGGAGAGGCAGATTGGAGTGGAGAACACGCCAGTTCCCATTACTCCAAAGAGGACAAGATCCTCGCCAGGAGACGAAAGACCAGGCGGGTCAAAGAGGCAGACGCTCGAGGATGCTGTTGCTGCCGAAGAAAAGGACGCCACCTTACAGGGTGAAAGCAGGAGCACCGTTGTAGGTCGGAAGGAGAAACGCGGGAAACAGCAAAAAAATGAAAGAGGAGCGAAAAGGGGAGCAGAAGAGGAAATCAGAACCCTCGGCTCGTCAGAAGGCGCCTAAGGGAGAAGCCGTGCTCGTTAAAGCAAATGACGAGACTACGTACGCAGCACTGCTCAAAAAGGTCAGAGAGGACCCGGAGCTGAAAGATTTGGGGGGAAACGTGTTAAGAGTCAGGCGTACCCAAAAAAATGAGATGCTCCTCGAGCTGAAGAAGAATACTACGACTAGTAGCTCTGCCTTGCAGGAGACTATAACTAAATCAATGGGCGGAAAGGCAGAAGTTAAAGCCTTAAGCCCGGAGATGGTAATCGTGTGCAAAGACCTCGACGAAATAACGACGGAAGACGAGCTGAGAGGTGCTATGAAGCAGCAGTGCAAACTGGGCGAGGTGCACATGACGATCCGGTTAAGGAAGGGATACGGAGGAACGCAGATAGCGATGATACGTTTACCGGTAACCGCTGCAGACAAGGCACTGGAGGTAGGTAAGGTTACAGTTGGATGGTCGGAATGCCTACTGAGAGCCGCCCCACGAGTAAACAAACAAGCAGAGAAATGCTTCAAATGTTTAGGCTTTGGACATTTAGCAGGGGCCTGCAAAGGCCCGGACAGATCCGGGATGTGCTGGAAATGCGGAGAGACGGGCCATCTTGCGAGAGACTGCACGCAGAGGCCGAAGTGCTTGCTTTGCACCCCAGCGGAAGGAAACGACCATCAGACGGGCGGCTTTAAATGCCCAGCGTACAAGAAGGCGACTGCAGGCCAACGGTGATGGAGATGACCCAGATAAACCTGAATCACTGTGATACCGCACAGCAACTGTTGTGGCAGTCTACGACAAAAACTATGTGCGATGTCGCTTTGATCGCAGAGCCTTATCAAGTCCCCCTAATAACAGTAACTGGGTGGCGGATAGATCAGGAACCGCTGCGATACAAGTAATGGGAAGATTCCCTATCCAAGAAGTGGTAGAACGTTCCTACGAGGGTTTCGTGATAGCCAAAATCAACGGCATCTTCGTATGTAGCTGTTACGCTCCCCCAAGGTGGACAGTAGAGCAGTTCAGCCTAATGCTGGAGCAGTTAACCGAGCAGTTGATCGATCGGAAGCCGATAGTCATTGGTGGTGACTTCAACGCCTGGGCTGTGGAATGGGGCAGTAGAGTAACCAACACAAGAGGGTGTATCCTGCAGGAAGCTCTAGCGAAGTTAGACGTACGATTGTGCAATGAAGGCTCTGTTAGTACATTTCGGAGAGACGGGAGGGAGTCTATCATAGACGTCACATTCTGTAGTCCCTCATTGACGGCGAACATGGATTGGAGAGTATGCGAAACGTATACGCATAGTGACCACCAGGAGATTCGCTACCGTATCGGTCAACGGAACCCCGCGGCAGTACAGAGAAGGGTGACCGGCGAACGAAAGTGGAAGACGAAAGCCTTCAACAAAGACCTCTTTGTTGAGGCACTTCGGCCGAACGGCGGGACCGAGAACGTGGATGCGGCTGACGTAACAAGAAGGATTGTGGCGGCTTGTGACGCCACAATGCCGCGAAAACTGGAACCACGCAACAAACGGCGTCCAGCTTACTGGTGGAACGAGACGCTTAGTACGTTACGCGCTGCTTGTCTCAGAGCCAGAAGGCGGGCCCAAAGAGCAAGGTCGGAACCAGATAGAGAAGAGCATAAGGCATCGTTTCGGGAAGTTTAGGGCCGCTTTAAAACGAGAGATCAGACTTAGCAAGTCAGAGTGCCACAAGGAGCTATGCCGAGAAGTAGACGCCAATCCCTGGGGTGACGCATACCGAGTCGTGATGGCGAAAATGAAGGGTCCGACGACGCCAGCCGAAATGTGTCCGAGCAAGCTGAAGATAATCGTCGAGGGTCTTTTCCCGAAGCACGATCCAACTATATGGCCACCGTCACCGCACGGCGAGGAAGAAGGAACAAACACGGATCGGCAAGTGACTAACGACGAGCTAGCAGAAGCATCGAAGCGCCTAAAACCAAAGAAAGCCCCTGGTCCGGATGGAATACCAAACGTGGTACTGAAAGCTGCGATCCTGGCATATCCGGACATGTTCAGGATAGTGATGCAGAAGTGCCTAAATGAAGGCAACTTCCCCGAAATGTGGAAGGTCCAGAAGCTGGTGTTGCTGCCGAAGCCAGGGAAGCCACCTGGCGACCCGACCTCGTACAGACCCATATGCCTGCTGGATACACTCGGAAAACTTCTGGAAAGGATCATTCTTAACAGGTTGACGAAATTAACGGAAGGTGAGCGCGGACTGTCCAAGATGCAGTTTGGTTTCCGCAAAGAAGCATCGACAATGGATGCAATTCGGATAGTGCTCGAGAGTGCCGAGAAGTCATCTAAACAGAAGCGAAGAGGAGATCGATACTGCGCTGTGGTCACGATAGATGTGAAGAACGCGTTCAACAGTGCCAGCTGGGAAGCCATCGCTGCAGCGCTGCATAGAATGGGGGTTCCCGACTATCTGTGCCAGATCCTGAAGAGCTACTTTCAGAGCAGAGTGCTACTGTCACGATAGATGTGAAGAACGCGTTCAACAGTGCCAGCTGGGAAGCCATCGCTGCAGCGCTGCATAGAATGAGGGTTCCCGACTATCTGTGCCAGATCCTGAAGAGCTACTTTCAGAGCAGAGTGCTACTGTACGAGACAAGCGAAGGACAGAAGTCATTGCGTGTTACAGCGGGCGTTCCTCAGGGCTCCATTCTCGGTCCAACCCTTTGGAACGGGATGTACGATGGGGTCTTAACGCTGCAGCTGCCTAGGAAAGTGAAAATCGTAGGTTTCGCGGACGACGTGTCACTAACGGTGATGGGTGAGACACGTAAAGAAGTGGAGGTGTCGGTGACGGAGACAATAGACGCGATCGAGAGCTGGATGAACGGGGTCAAGCTGCAAATAGCTAACTATAAGACGGAGGTGTTGTTGGTCAGTAACTGCAGATCGGTCCAACGGATGCAGATCGACGTCGGAGGGCACGTGATTGCATCGAAACGTGCATTGAAGCAATTGGGAGTTATAATCGACGACCGGTTGAGCTTCAACAACCACGTTGATTACGCCTGTGAAAAGTCGGCGAAGGCAACGAACGCAATAGCGAGAATCATGCCAAACGTCGGCGGTCCGAGAAGCAGCACGAGACGTCTGCTATCTACTGTTTCGTCATCGATACTCCGATATGGGGTTCCTGCCTGGAGTGCTGCGCTGAAAACCAAGCGGAACCGTGAAAAGCTAAACAGGACATTCCGACTGATGGCCGTACGAGTCGCGAGTGCCTACAGAACAATATCGTCGGAGGCAGTAAGCGTTATCGCCGGGATGATCCCCATCTGCATTACCCTGGCGGAGGACGTGGAATGCTATCAGCGGAGAAATGCACGTAACGCTAGGAGACAGGTTCGAGCGGACTCGTTGGCTAAATGGCAACAGGAGTGGGACAACGCGGAGAAAGGAAGGTGGACCCACCGACTCATCCCAAATGTATCGGCCTGGGTACATAGGAAGCATGGAGAGGTGAACTTCCATTTGACGCAGTTTTTGTCCGGGCACGGATGCTTCCGGAAGTACTTGCATCGGTTTGGACATGCTTCGTCACCCCTTTGCCCGGGTTGTGCGACCGTGCAGGAGACACCGGAACACGTGGTCTTCGAATGTCCTAGATTCGAAGAAGTTCGTAGGGGTATACCTGGTATGACAGTGGACAATATCGTCGAAGAGATGTGCCGAGACGAACATACCTGGGACGCTGTCAAGAAAGTGGTCTCGAGCATACTCTCCGAGTTACAGAGGAAGTGGCGTAGAGACCAACAAGAAACCGCAAATCGGGTTTCGAGAGAAATTCCGCCGCCGAGCAACTCTCCAACTGTGTAGACTAGGTCCACCGCCGGGGACCAGTTGAGTAGTGCGTGATGTAGCACCGAGTTGGGTCGTCGGGACGCCTGGGAACCGGACGTCAAGCTTCACCGGAATCGCTGAACCGACCTCGACATCCTTCCGGGTAGCTCGTGAGTAGGCTAGATCCACCGCCGGGGATTGGACCGAGTAGACCGCGTCGCAGAGCTAGCAGTGGGTCGTTGGGGCGCCGGTGAACCGGAAGTTACGCTCCAACCGAAATCGCCGGATAGACCTCAGCACCTACTGTATGGCCCGTTGAGTAGGCTAGATCCATCGCCGGGGACTAGATCGAGTAGATCGGGACGACGCGGAGAGCTAAATGGCCCACAAAAACGAACATCGGAATCAGGAGAAATCTACCGCTCGGTTGCAGGAGAATGGGCTAGATCCATTGTTGGGGACTAGACTGAGTAGTTCGCGAACAAGTGAGGGCGGGAGCTGAACGGCTCATCGGGAAAGTAGAGCGAAACGGAACGAGAGGAAGCCAAAGGGCTCATGAAATTGTGGTGCTAAAACAAAAGAAGAATCGGTACCGGGGGAGCCTCCTTCGCCGGGGAACTCTCCGTCGGCGTAAGCTAGATCCACCGCCGGGGACTAGACTGAGTAGACCGCGACGAAATACCACCAGTCGCAGGTCGTCGGGGCACCAGCGAACCGGACGCTCTGCTCCACCGGAATCGCCGAACTGACCTCGACATCTGATTGGTTGGCTCGGTTTCGGGAGAACTTCTCTCGCCGGGGTATTCTCCGTCGGAGTAGGCTAGGTCCATCGTCGGGGACTAGACCGAGTAGTTCGCGAACAAGTCTGGTGCTCAAAGAGTAAACGGCGTTGAATGGTGCGAGAAGGGAGTTGCGGTGCTAACCGGCACAAGCGAGCCGAAGGGCTCGGTGAATTAGACAGTCAGAAGTTTGCCGCTCAGACTGTACCCGTAGGGGAGGAGTACTAAGCCTCGACTCACAGCCAGCTTTCCGACTGCCATGCAGAGCTTGCCAGTCTGTGTGGATGGTAGAGAATTGGTGGTGTGTAGAGGAGTGGGGCTGTAACCCTTCGGAAGAAACGAACTAGTAAGTAGTTGAATTAGAGTGTGTGCTATGCACATAAAAACCCCTCCCCGAAGTAATGCCGCAAGGTAGTGCCAGGGAGGAATCAGGTTCTGGGCAAGAGCAGTGGTTTTTAGCGGGTCGGGTGATGGCAGCCCAAACCCGTTCCCTGAGACAATGGGGTTTTTGTACATTTTTCCTCACTCAGGGTTTTTCTGAAAAATTTTTTACTGCTCTCTAAAAAAAAAGCATACATACATACATACATACATACATACATACATACATACATACATACATACATACATACATACATACATACATACATACATACATACATACATACATACATACATACATACATACATACATACATACATACATACATACATACATACATACATACATACATACATACATACATACATACATACATACATACATACATACATACATACATACATACATACATACATACATACATACATACATACATACATACATACATACATACACACTTACATACACACAGATATTTTGCGATCTCGGCGAACTGAGTCGAATGTTATATGAGACTCGGCCCTCCGGGCCTCGGTTAGAAAGTCGGTTTTTGGAGCAATTGCGTAACCTTTCTATATGAGAAAGGCAAAAGAATAGTATTTAATTAGCTTAATCAGCATGAGTTCAATGTTATCTTCATGTGATTATATTTTGAAATGTTGGTGGAATGGG
This sequence comes from Topomyia yanbarensis, assembly GCF_030247195.1. Lineage (NCBI taxonomy): Eukaryota > Metazoa > Arthropoda > Insecta > Diptera > Culicidae > Topomyia > Topomyia yanbarensis. The sequence continues at coordinate 102,473,991 of NC_080670.1, read as the reverse complement.
TTTAAAAGTGGAGGGAATGGGGGGTTAGTAGAGTGGGAGGGGAGGATGCGTCAGAAATCCTTCATCTTATTTTGGTATACGGGGTGGATGAAGGAAATGCAGGCGTGAGGGTGGTCCAAGGGGACGGTAGTGATGAAGGAGGGTGATCTAAGGGCAAGGCGGGGAGGCGCAGGGGCTCTGATGCTATACTCAGCTGCATATTTTGCCTTCCATTTGAGACTTGGTTTGAGAAAATCGGTTCAGTCATCACCGAAGAACTGATGCACAGTGTTTTAAAACGTCGTTTTCGTGCTCAAAATTGATAGCGTCTAAACCGTTGACTTTAGAGGTATAGTTTGTTCGGAGAAGTTGTTGTTCTTATAATTGCGCATCTACAGGAGTATACCGTTCAGTGATTAATTCACCTATAAGTGATATACGAAATTTATTTTCCGAACTAATTGAGATAGAGACTTTGTGTTTTCAACAAAGTTGTAGAAAATGTTACTTCAAAAGAAATTGCTGAAGACACTATATATCTAGCTTCAATAGTTTACGAGTTATGGAACATATTATATGGAAGACCCCTTAAAATTAGTTTTTTCATGATAACTTTTTTAGATATTCTCGTATCTTCTTGGAATCTTTCACAAAGTTGTTTGTGGTATCGAAACACATATTTTTGCTTAACATAGTTACTTCCTATCTGTTGAATTTAAAAATATATTCCAAATTTTACGATATTTTTGGGGTAACTTCAACCTTAAATAATTCGTCAAGCAGCAAAAAGGAGCAAACAACATCATAACATACTGAAAGTACTAGCTTTTTACTTTCATAAAATGGCCCGATTCTTAGTCGACCTAATTCTCCCCGAGTGTTATGTTCAATACAATATCCCATCAGAGTGGTATAAAATGAAATATTCAAGCGCACATACATACATACATACATACATACATACATACATACATACATACATACATACATACATACATACATACATACATACATACATACATACATACATACATACATACATACATACATACATACATACATACATACATACATACATACATACATACATACATACATACATACATACATACATACATACATACATACATACATACATACATACATACATACATACATACATACATACATACATACATACATACATACACACTTACATACACACAGATATTTTGCGATCTCGGCGAACTGAGTCGAATGTTATATGAGACTCGGCCCTCCGGGCCTCGGTTAGAAAGTCGGTTTTTGGAGCAATTGCGTAACCTTTCTATATGAGAAAGGCAAAAGAATAGTATTTAATTAGCTTAATCAGCATGAGTTCTATGTTATCTTCATGTGATTATATTTTGAAATGTTGGTGGAATGGGTTTAAAAGTGGAGGGAATGGGGGGTTAGTAGAGTGGGAGGGGAGGATGCGTCAGAAATCCTTCATCTTATTTTGGTATACGGGGTGGATGAAGGAAATGCAGGCGTGAGGGTGGTCCAAGGGGACGGTAGTGATGAAGGAGGGTGATCTAAGGGCAAGGCGGGGAGGCGCAGGGGCTCTGATGCTATACTCAGCTGCATATTTTGCCTTCCATTTGAGACTTGGTTTGAGAAAATCGGTTCAGTCATCACCGAAGAACTGATGCACAGTGTTTTAAAACGTCGTTTTCGTGCTCAAAATTGATAGCGTCTAAACCGTTGACTTTAGAGGTATAGTTTGTTCGGAGAAGTTGTTGTTCTTATAATTGCGCATCTACAGGAGTATACCGTTCAGTGATTAATTCACCTATAAGTGATATACGAAATTTATTTTCCGAACTAATTGAGATAGAGACTTTGTGTTTTCAACAAAGTTGTAGAAAATGTTACTTCAAAAGAAATTGCTGAAGACACTATATATCTAGCTTCAATAGTTTACGAGTTATGGAACATATTATATGGAAGACCCCTTAAAATTAGTTTTTTCATGATAACTTTTTTAGATATTCTCGTATCTTCTTGGAATCTTTCACAAAGTTGTTTGTGGTATCGAAACACATATTTTTGCTTAACATAGTTACTTCCTATCTGTTGAATTTAAAAATATATTCCAAATTTTACGATATTTTTGGGGTAACTTCAACCTTAAATAATTCGTCAAGCAGCAAAAAGGAGCAAACAACATCATAGCATACTGAAAGTACTAGCTTTTTACTTTCATAAAATGGCCCGATTCTTAGTCGACCTAATTCTCCCCGAGTGTTATGTTCAATTAAATGTTCAAGCGAAATTGAATGAAATATTCAAGCGCACTGCAATAAGCAGCATCTTTTCATAGTAAATTGCATGAAACATATTCATCGATGTCCAAAAAAAGGAAAAGAGAACTTTGACCACAATCGAGATCAAAATACGAAACGTAGCATATCGTGCGTTCGAGAAGTGTGTCACGTGAAATTTAAGCAATCAGTGGATACTGATAAGCTTGGAAAAATATGTTATGATGTTTTTTGCTCCTTTTTGCTCCTTAACGAATTATTTAAGGTGGAAGTTACCCCAAAAATATCGTAAAATTTGAAATAACTTTTTAAATTTAACAGATAGGTAGTAACTATGTTAAGCAAAACTATGTATTTCGATGCCGTAAACAACTTTGTGGAAGATTCCAAGAAGATACGAGAATGTCTAAAAAAGTTATCATGAAAAAACTAATTTTAAGGGGTCTTCCATATAATATGTTCCATAACTCGAAAACTATTGAAGCTAGATATATAGTGCCTTCAACAATTTCTTTTGTAGTAATATTTTCTACAACTTTATCGAAGACACAAAGTCTCTATCTCAATTAGTTCGGAAAATAAATTTCGTATATCACTTATAGGCGAATTAATCACTTAACGGTATACTCCTGTGGATGCGCAATCATAAGAACAACAACTTCTTCGAACAAACTATACCTCTAAAGTCAACGGTTTAGACGCTATTAATTTTGAGCACGAAAACGACGTTTTAAAACACTGTGCGATGTGACTTTATTTGTGGAATATGCCCGGAATTCCGGACTTCCGGAATCGTCGATAGTGGACAATATATTCAAAGAATGTTTGATTGGCAATCAGTGATCTAGATCTGCGATTAGAAGTAATTTGGTGAGCATTTCAATAGTTTTTAGCCTCGGAGGTATTACGATTGTACCGATTTATATGGGAAATTCCAGTGTATCCTTACTAACACCCCTGTAACTCCGGAAGCAAGAGTCAGAACAGAATGAAATTCAGCAGCAGTCAATGGTATTACTGTATCTTTCATTTGAAATCAAGTTTGTAAAAATCGGTAGAGAATTCGTTGGGGAATGGGTGTGATATTAGCATAGGAACTTGGCGGGTTCCCCGGGGGCGTCATGAACTGTCATAGGTGGCCAATGTGGTCAAAGCTGGTTTGATTAATCATTAGTGATCCAGACCCGCAAACTAGAGTAATGTTTCATCAATTTTAATATGTTTTACATCATTTGAACATCATGGTGGTACCAGTTTATATGGGAATTTGCTGTGTGACCGCACTCTTGAACCCGTAACTCCGGAACCGGAAGTCGGATCAACTAAAAATTCAATAGCAGCTTATGGGAGCGTTATACCTTTCAGATGAAACTAAGTTTGCGAAAATCGGTTCAGCCATCTCTGAGAAAATTGTGTGAGTTTAAATGACACACACACATACACACACACATACATACACACACAGACATTTGCCGATCTCGACGAACTGAATCAAATGGTGTATGACACTCGGCCCTCCGGGCCTCCGTTAAAAAGTCGATTTTTACAGTGATTGCATAGCCTTGCTTTATATGAGAAAGGCAATATAAAATGGTTGCATTTCATGATGTTCGATTTTTGCCTTTCTCATATAAAGAAAGGCTCCATCATCAAATCAGACCCTGATCACAACAAAAGTCTAAAAGCTTCAATTCAACCCGATGAGCTCTTAGTACTGGTCACCATGTTCGAGTTCAAGTTAGTCTCTATCTGCTTATCGCGCGCGTGGCTCAGACTTCTGTAGAAATCTCATTATTTTTTAAAAACTATAATAAACAATTAACAAAAATCCATCATCATCATAGCGAATATAATAACTTAGTGTGACTAAATGCAAATAATAGAAGAGAAAAAAAATACAATCTTCGTGGTATTACATAGTTATTCAAATAACTCCAAAATATAAAAATTCAAAAAATCTGTCTACAAAGCAGATTTTACGTGTGAAATACATAGTGTTTTGAACTCCGCTAATGTTGCCGTACGATTAATATGTCTAGGCATCGAATTGAAAAAACTTATTCCTTTGTGCAACAAGGAGTTCTGTGATCTACTAAATAAAAAGTTAGGTGTTCGTGCATCAGACGCGTTTCTAGTGTTGTACCTATGCACATCACTTCCTCTTTCAATTCGATCACACAAATATCGGTGCAGCATTCCATTAATAATTTTAAAAATGAACACCATTGTTAAGTAATAAATTCTTTGCTTCACAGAGAGCCATTGTAATTCGCTTAGCATGAAACTAGAGGAAGTGTATCTGTTACATTTTAAAATTAATCGCATGATTCTATTTTGCAATCGGTGTAACCTCAATATTTGTGTTTGATTGGCAAGAAACAAAATGGATGGGCAGAAGTCAATATGTGGTGAAACAATAGATTTATATAATAAAATTTTACTACTAATTGTTAAATCATTTTTCAGACGACACAATATACCATACTTTTTAGCAATCTTTTTGATGACATTGTCGATGTGAGACTTAAAGGTTAACTTATCATCAATGATTATTCCAAGATATTTTAATTCACTAACGCGATCAATAGTCTCACCATTTATTTCAACGTTAACGTCAGGCCTAGTATTAGCCGAAGAGATAATCATATATTTAGTTTTAGCAACATTTAACTTTAATTGTTTAAATTTTAACCAACGAGCAAGGGAATGCAAATCTTCGTTCAAATGCGCCACGGCTTCATCTATATCCTTAGCTGCAATGAACAGAACAGTGTCGTCAGCAAACAAATTTAAGTCACAAAATCGTAAAACTCGCCTAATGTCATTTATATACATAATAAATAAAATAGGACCTAAGACACTACCTTGCGGCACTCCAAGAGGATTGTCGAGAGGACTAGATACAAAATCGTTAAAACTAGTTTTCTGAGTTCTATCACATAAATAGTTTTCAAACCACTTATGTGCTATCCCTCCGATACCAAATTGCTCTAAAGTTTTCAAAAGTAAAGGTCTCGAAATTGTCTCAAAAGCGCGTTTCAGATCCAAAAATACAGCAAAAATAGTCTCTTTAACCTCGATTTTCTCTTTCCATTTTGCTAACACTAGATTCAAAGCGGTTTCGCAAGAGTGTCCCTCTCGGTATCCCGATTGCTCCGGAATTAGCAAATTATTATTATTCAAATAACTCATCAGCTGGCCCTTAACAACAAGTTCTAAAATTTTCTCTAATGTGTGCAACATGTTAATGGGGCGGTACTCTTCTGTTTATCCGTCCCAGTAACCTTGGGAATAGGAATCACAAGTGATTCCTTCCAAACTGTCGGCACGTGCCCAGTTTGTAGCGATTCATTTACAAGGTCCAGCAGATCGTGTCCGATGACATGAAAGCAATCCTGTATCACTTTTGCATTGACATTATCGATACCAGCCGATTTTCCCAAAGAAAAACAAATATCTTTCAATTGTTCAAAAGTGATTGGGTGAAATCCATCAAATCTACAGTTAATATTAATCGGCTGTGTTATTTCCACAGGTTCACTGACCAGCTCAATATTTTGATTGATCAGTTGGACACTGTTAACGAAATAACTGTTCAATTTTTCAGCTATTATTTGTTCAGATTGTTCTTCTATCCCGTTAAAAGTTATGGACTGCGAGGAACTACGTTTAGGTTTAATTAAATTCTTTAGGATTTTCCATAACTCTTTGCTGTTGTTTTGATGTTGATCGATCTTCCTTTGAATATATTCACATTTGGTCTTCTTCAAGGCCCGTGAATAAATATTTCGCGCGTGTGCGTACCCATTCCAAAGACGTTCACTATTAGTTCTACAAAATTTCTTGTACTTTTTATCCCTTTTACGTTTAAGGCGCAAAAGATCTAAAGAGTACCAGCTGTTCGCGTTATTTGAATTAACAAACTTTTGAGAAACTAAACTATTTGTACACTCTTTTAACACGTTAGTTAGACAGCTGCCTTGTTATCCAAATTTCCATTCAATTCCGTAAAATCCATGCTTCTCGAAACCAGTTGAGACATAGCTTGTTTCGAATATCTTTTCCAGCACTTGATTTAAACTTTATCCTCTTCACGGTTAGGTTCATTCTCCAGTAAAATTGAAATTGTCTCATGGTCTGAAATTTTACAATCGGCCTCTACATACGAATGAACCCCATCAAAATTGGAATACACGTGATCTATCAATGTTCTACTGTGTCTGGAAATTCTTGTAAACTCACTAACCGTTTGCTTGAAATTGAAAAACTCTGCCAACTGCTTCAACTGATTCGAATTTTGATCATTGAGCCAATCAATATTGAAATCGCCCGAAATTACATTAAGTTTACTTAAGTCAACGAAATTCTTCCACCAGTTTTTTAAAATTTCTAAAAACCGTCGATCGCTTGAACTAGGAGAATGGTACACTACTGCAAAATTTCCCATCTGCATGCCTCTTTCAACTGATATACCCAAGAACCAATTTTTATCAACTGCTTCGTTTAACCGAACGTTGAATTTAATCGATTCTTTGGCGTAAATAGCAACTCCACCGGTATGTCTGGAATGAGATAGGCAAAAAGCAACTTTATAACCCGGAATGCTATACTGATCAAATGCATCAGCATCAACAATATGTGTTTCTGATATTAAAACCAACAATGGACGTTTGTTTTCTACAAGATGTCGCATTGCGACAAAGTTTGTAGATAACCCAGCTATATTTAAATACAATGTTTCAGACAACCTCTCGTTTGTTAGTTGCTATTCACTTGACAAAACGTTGCTTTTTTTCAATTCTAGCAGTCTCCGATATACTGAACACTGCTTACTAAATGCCGCATGATTTACGTCCAAATTCATTTTACGTCCATTATTCTTTTTAATACAATTAACGCATTTAAAATCCGTTGACGAGCATTCAGATGTTCTATGTGCTCCATTACATCTGGAGCATGTTTCTTTATTCACGCATCCCGTGCTCTTATGACCATGTTCTCCACAGTTGAAGCAGCGCAGCACGTTAAAGGCCTCAAAAACAGAACACCTATCCCAACCAATGTTTACCGCACGGGCTGACATCAGGCTGCTATAAGTGTCCTTATCAGCTTCAATTATAACATTGTATTTGTTATATTTGAAGCGTGGATTTTGGAAATTGGCAACAACTTTAACATATTCAAACGGAATACCCTCATTCTGACTCTTTAATAAGTCAATGAAGACTTCTGCAGAGTATCGATAACTCATCCCTATTATTTTTATCTTCGGTTTACCAGCAAAACAGTAAAACAGCATTATACTTTTCACCCAGATTGCTTACAATGTTTTCTTTCACCGATTCAATATTATCCCGAGTTGCACACTCCACAATAATCGAGCCATCTTTACCGTTTTTAAAGTTGCTAATTTTGTGCACCTTTGGATCTAATTTATTTTTTAATTCATTCCTCGTGTCGTCACTCGATTGCAACGGCTCGACTGGTTTAATCACAATGACCGGGCGAGCCTTACGTTTCGTTTGAGTTCTAGTTCTAATTTTATTCGTCCCTGTAGCTCCCGACAAAACATTCGCGTAAGTAATTCTACTATTTTTATCAAAAACCTCGTCATTATTTCCATCATCGTCTATTTCAATTAACATCGGTTCATCTTCTTTATTCGTCAAAATTTTTCGTTTTCTACTGGGATTCCCGTCAGATTCAGAATGAACCTTCCTATTACTAAAATTCCTCTTTCTGTTCATTCCAACTAATTCAATTTCACGCTTAACATTTTCATTAAAATAACTTTTAAAATCTTCCAACTTTTTGGCAACACTGTTTTCCAAGCCAGCCAATTTACTCTCGAGAGAGTTGTTGAAAGACCTGATCAGTTTTTCTATTCCGTTTTCTACTGCGATGTTTATCTGTGCATCGATGTTTTTTCGGGCATCAGTGAGAGATTCAGAAATGGAAGCGAATTGTTCCATCTTCTTATCCAACTCAATTGTTATCGAACTGACATCCCGCACACCAGAAGACTGGGTTGATAAACATTTTGCACATTTGTAGCAAAGACTTGCATTATCAGCCACCCAATTTACCATGGCCTTTGTTAACCCGGAACATTTTTGATGGTATTTATCGCCGCAAAAAAGGCATAGTACAAGACCTTCGGCGAGACTCACCGTGCCCGTACACTTTGCACACAGGCCACTCATTATAGGCAAATTAAACAACAGCTGGACAAGCGGGACAAAAACAAAAAAATATAACACTGCGTCACCTCGCTGCTGGGAAACTTACAAAGCCAGCCGATGCAGCGAAATGAAATCCGAAAATCACAGAACAATAATAGTCTGTATGACTACACACTATACTTATCTGAATGATATTCCGATTAGCGATTAGCGCCCACAAAGTTTTCAACGAAAAGCAAAGTATTTCTCACAAATTTAAGCGATTGCTTCCTGCACTATGTACACACAAGTTACCATATTCACTTTCACAAAGCAATTGAGTGCGGTCACACAGCAAATTCCCATCTAAACTGGTACCACCATGATGTTCAAATGATGTAAAACATATTAAAATTGATGTAAAATAACTCTAGTTTGCGGGTCTGGATCACTAATGATCAATCAAAGCAGCTTTGACCACATTGGCCACCTATGACGGTTCATGACGCCCCCGGGGAACCCGCCAAGTTCCTAAGCTAATATCACACCCATTCCACAACGAATTCTCTTGATTTCAAATGAAAGATACAGTAATGCCATTGACTGCTGCTGAATTTCATTTGGTTCTGACTCTTGCTTCCGGAGTTACAGGGGTGTTAGTAAGGATACACTGGAATTTCCCATATAAATCGGTACAATCGTAATACCTCAGAGGCAAAAACTATTGAAATGGTCACCAAATTACTTCTAATCGCAGATCTAGATCACTGATTGCCAATCAAACATTCTTTGAATATATTGTCCACTATCGACGATTCCGGAAGTCCGGAATTCCGGCCATATTCCACAATTAAAGTCACATCGGTTCATCGGTGATGATTGAACCGATTTTCTCAAACCAAGTCTCAAATGGAAGGCAAAATATGCAGTTGAGTATTGTGTCGCCGCCCCTCCCCCCCGCCTTGCCCTTACACCTCCCACCTTCATCACTCCACCCTCTTGGACCACCCTCACGCCCGCATTTCCTTCATCCACCCCGTATACCGAAATAAGATGAAGGATTTCTGACACTCCCACTCTACTAACCCCCCATTCCCTACACGTTCAAACCCATTCCACCAACCTTTCCAAATTATAATCACATGAAGATAACATTGAACTTATGCTTATTAAGCTAATTAAATATTATTCTTTTGCCTTTCTTATATAGAAAGGTTACGCAATTGCTCCAAAAACCGACTTTCTAACCGAGGCCCGGAGGGCCGAGTCTCATATAACATTCGACTCAGTTCGCCGAGATCGCAAAATATCTGTGTGTATGTATGTATGTATGTATGTATGTATGTATGTATGTATGTATGTATGTATGTATGTATGTATGTATGTATGTATGTATGTATGTATGTATGTATGTATGTATGTATGTATGTATGTATGTATGTGTGTGTATGTGCGGATTTGTTAACAAAATGTACACATCGGTTTCTCGGAGATGGCTGAACCGATTTTTACAAACTAAGATTCAAATGAAAGGTATAATATTCCCATAGGTTGCTATTGAATTTCATTTTCAACCGACATCTTGTTCCGGATTACGAGTTGAAGATTATGGTTACAAAACAAAATTTGTTGATTTGTCCACATCGGTTTCTCGGAATTTTCTGAACCGATTTTGACAAACTTAATTTTAAATGAAAGGTCCATCAGCTGCTGTTGAATTTTGTGTGGATCCGAGTTCTGGTTCCTGAATTACAGGGTGATACGTACGATCACGCAGCAAATCCCGATTCTAACGAATTCTGCGATGAATGTAAAAGGGTGAAATTTTTTCCAAAATGTAAACACAACTGTTGAATTTGTAGATCTAGGTCCCCAACAGTCATTCAAAGTCTCTTTGGCCACACTGGCCACCATCGACGGATCCTGAAGTATCCAAATTCAGAGTAACGGTTATATTGGTTTCTCGAAAATGGCTAGACCGATTTGATCAACTTAGTCTCAAATGAAAGGTGTTGCGTCCCCGGAAACTGATATTAAATTCCATCTCCATCCGACTTCCGGCTCCGGAGTTACGGGTTGTGGAGTGCGATCACATAGAAAACTCCGATTCAAACCGATACCGCGATGAATGCAAAAACGTGCTCTTATATATACTTACCAAGTGTAATAAGAATGAAAGACATTTCCATAATGTTATATTGTACGAACCAGCTATTAAATCATAGTTTGGAGAAATGAGAAAGGCACAATTGCACCTCTAGGTGGATTAAAACAGGTTTTTAACATAACGATTCCTTTCAAGTAATAGTTGATAGACCAAAAAGTATTGAATCCACGAATATGAGGTTTGGTTTTTTTGAGCTATGCGAAATATGGTTATATTCAAAATCGTAAAAAAATTGCCAAATTTCGGTACGTAACTTGAACAGTTATTTCAACGGATAACTAAGTGAAATCCCAACGTTTAGAGCTGAAGAACTACTTCTTCTAATACAAACCGTCTATCTAGGTCGAGACTCGACAGAACAGACTAGCTATTGGAACCAGCGTTTTTCCTATTTCTTACCTCCCGATCAGGGTATATATTATTACCATCTTATTATCATATTATATAGACAAAATGTTAACGAAACTGATTTATACCGCAAGTAATGCACTGGTACTATGAGCCAGTTCAGGAATCAGAATATATTGGCTCAAATGGCACGTTCCCCGGACATAGTCGGGGATTTGTGCCTTAGTAAGATTAGTTATACGGTAGAATAGTATTTTGATCTAAATATTTTCATACTACATAGAACAAGTTGTGTGTCATGAACAGTCCATTACAACTTTATCGTTGAGTTTCAATAATTCACTATCAAAAACAATACTTTGGTACTAACATTATTTTACAGTGCGATTGCAGGGTTAGTAATGCCTGGATGCCGTGTCGCTGGAGTCCTGGAAGGCAGCAGAAATAGGAGTCCCAAGTTAACCTCTAGCTGAAAACCAAAAGGCTGGAAAGACTAAAATAAGTCAGTAAATGGAGCATAATTGACCTTTCCATCGCTGTGTCAACCGAAGCTCTAACATAATGGATGATTGCATGATTTTGTTGGTTATTTTCGGCAAATTTGAGACTAAGAGAAACGAAAGCAATGAAATTGAAAGACGGATAGGTATTCTAGAGTTAATCAGAACGGAAAACTAGGACTAAGCAGGCTCATGTGGACATGATCGAAAGGAAATGTGCAGCCTTAGCCTTTTGCTAAGGAGGAGTTTGGCGTTATAATCATATTAAAACACCGGCGTCGGCGGTACAGCATGATGATGAGTTATATTCTATCAATGACCATGCGGTAGACTTGGGTACAACGCCCAACTCCTACTTAGCAGAAGGCAAAGGTTTCTTCACATTTCCTTTCGATCATGTCCATGTCCATGCTTTCGTTTCTCTTATCCTTAAATTTGCCGAAAATAGCCAACAAAATCGATACAGTAGAACCTTGCGGCAATTAACACATAGTCACATAATGGATGATTGTTTCTTCGCAAAGGGTGTGGTTAAAAAAGTAGCCATGCCCCTAATTAACACAAATAGGAGAGCATTATCCAACGTTTTCGATAGCTTCTAGTTGTTGTGGACTGTATTTTCATGAAGGATGCTATTATATTGAAAACTTAGCAAACCCCGTTTTCATAGCATTTAAAAAAAATGCACGACCACTCCTTGTGAAATACCTAGTGCATTCATTTTTCCATATAGTGCACAGGTCTTATATTTGAGACAAAAACTTACGATATTTTTGCTGTCAATCTGGTTGTTGACACCATAGACAAGAAATACGTCTATTGTTCGGTAAATTTGCTACATATTACATCGCGTTTTGATGATTTTAAAAAGGTTGTGTCATATTGTAGTAGAAATTGTTTTGTACTCATTACGGGCAGTGCTACAAATGCTCATAATAACATTTGGGACAGCTCTAACAGTATTACTCATCAATTGACTAACGAGTTAATGCCAAACGAGCGCAAATATTCATTATATCATAAAACCTCAGCATTTGGAAACACATTATTTTTGCGATAAATGAGTCTTATTTGATTAGTTAGACCTTTCATCAGATGTCGAAGTGTGTCGTAGTCCCGGGTCTACAGGAACCTTGGTGAGGAAGACTTGGTGAGCCATAAAACGTATTTTCCAACATTTGATTTTTTACTTGGATAAAGGCGTCGAATCACATTTTTTTTGTCATGATAGCGGCATACGAAGGAAGCTGGCCCTCTTTGATTTATGCGTGTGTCTCAAAGCCTACTTTTATAGATCGTGAAACTATAACAAACCAGCATTTGAGCTCATTTTAGCAAGTTTAAATTTCCGTGTATGATTAGCACTCTCCATGCATGTCAAAAAACTTGTTTCCGTAATTCAAAATTCCATTTTCCAAATCGTGCATCAGATATATTTTGCCAAGAAGGCGTACCCCTTGTTGACCATCCGGCTGAAGCCTTCTATTGAAATTAATACCTTTGCTTGGTTGAACTCTCAATGTGTGAAATGTGGCCGAAAAGATGATAATCCGCGGAATGTACCAAAACTTCAACCAATCGAAGCATTTTGGGAAGCTGCTTCAGCAGCAAAATTAAAATGAAGGATATGCAGAGTAGATCTCAATGTCGCCTAGACCATGATGGGAGCAGTAAAGGACGTTTAGGTACACTTGAGAAAGATAGACCATAAGCTGTCCTACTTTTTGCCTTTCTCATATAGAAAGGTTATGCAATCACTCTGAAAAACGTCAACCTAATCCCGGCCCGGAGGGCCGAGTGTCATATCCCATTCGACTCAGTTCGTCGAGATAGGAAAGTCTGTATGTGTGTGTATGTGTGTGTGTATGTATGTGCGTATGTGTCAAATAATGTCACTCATTTTTCTCAGAGATGGCTGGACCGATTTGCCCAAACTTAGTCTCAAATGAAAGGTGCAACCTTCCCATCGGCTGCTATTGAATTTTGGATCGATCGGAATTCTGGTTCCGGAATTTCAGAGTGTGGCCACACAGAAATTTCTCATATAAACTATAGGAAAAATTAAAAATAGATTTTTTATTTTTGATGCTAAATGTGTTCAAGGTGCATGAAACGTCGAGATTTGATGCAAACTCGAAAAAAAATTTGACGACGATTCACTTTGTTGGATTTTTGCACATTTTTGCCTTTCTCATATAGAAAGGTTATGCAATCAATTCTGAAAAACGTCAACCTAATTTTTTTTCGACTCGCATAAGGTTTCTGAATTTTAACAGGGGCGTAGTTGATGGTTTAAGGAGAGGGGTTACACCCCCCTCTACTGTTCACTCCCCTCCCTTAAAAATCTCCTTAAATCACCCCTCAGACCACCACTCCATCCAGCCCTCATACCCCTCCCTTTCAACCCCATCATCTCTAAACCACCACTATATCACAAAGCATACCAATTTAAGCTGGGAAGTCGTTCGTTCATGGGACTTTCGCCTTCTTCACATACCCACCCCAGCATGACAAAATGAGTTAGCAAGCAGATAACATTGATCTAATGCTGATTAGGCTAATAGAGTATGATATTTTTTAATGTAGAATACATTTAAGCTTTCAATATAGGGGTCCCGTTTCAAAATATCGGCTGCGGCGCCGCGTCAGATTTTGAACGTTAATAACTTTTATCACACTTAACAGAATGATTTGATTTTTAGGCCAATTTGTTGCAAATATGTTCCTCTATGCTGTATTAAAATTTGAAGTATGTATAACATGCACTAATAACAAAAAAATGTGTTTTGAAATTTTTTTTCGAAAACAATCCGGAAAAGTGAAAATTTTCAGCCCATCCCGCACAGAGCCGTCACAATGGTGGACCAACCGAACAATAAAATAATGAAAAGTTTATATATAGGTCCACTGTTTGTTCCTATGATTATTCGCATTGGGTTGCTTGACGAGAGAAGTTGGTGGGGGATATTCCTTTGGTTAGGCCATCAGAAGCCGGACGGAAAGGAAAGGCTCATGCACGGCACAAGAACGAGCGAGAAAGCGATTGTAGTGCATATTAGCGCGATTATATAAATATCTGTCGGTCGGTTTTTCTCATCATTCGTATTCGTTCAAGCACTAGCAAGCAGCCAGTCCACCGAAGGAAAGCAGTTGGCGATGACGACGGTCGGAAAAAGTGCCCCAGCTACTGGTGACTCATCGCAACGCGATCAGGAACTGCCGCCCTGCAAGAATTTCGCCCCAACTAAAGGGCAACAGAGCAACTAATCTGTAGGCTATCGTTCCAGCGTCTGGGCCGTGACATTGTGCAGGACTGCAAAGTCGAGCTACGCTTACAAAGCTCAATCGTAATGATGCCCCGAGAAGCCAACGATGCCTACTTGGTCGGTTTGTTCGAGAATGCAAAATAGTGCGCCAAGCGCATAACTTTCAGGCCAAATACATTAAATTGGCTCAACGTGCCCGCTAGGAGTGCGTCTGAATTATGCTCCCGCAATAAAACAACGGTTCTTTACAGGACCAATTAATTGTGTTCTAATAAGAGTTAAACTGAAATTTACATTTTATGGTGTATAACAAATAATTTTCAGAAAGCTATACATATATGAAATACGATGTGTGGAACGAAAGAAAGAGAATTTAAATTATCCTCTCTCGCTCGTTTTCGTGCACTGCTTTTCCATTCCTTTCTGCTGCTAATACCATCATAACTAAAACGGATGTGGGTGTTCCCCCACCATCCCATGGCCAGTATCAGCGCTAACAAATAAGACAAAAGAATTTAAATTTGTGAAAATCTTTTCCTTCCTTCTTTTCAAATCTGCAACATTCTTTGAAAATATTGTTGGAATGTTGTTATTGAAAAACTGAACATGCAAGTTTGGTAGCACTGGCCACTAGATTGAAGGCGATGGAAAGACAGAATATTCGTTTTGGTTATGCTAGTATTGGTAGCCGAACGGAAAGGAAAGGCACAGGAATGGCACGAAAACGAGCGAGAGAGCGATAGTAGTGCTTTCTCGTGTTTTCATATATGAATATTGGCCGGTCGGTTTTTCTCATCATTCGTATCCGTTCAAGCACTAGCAAGCAGCCAGTCCACCGGAGGAAAGCAGTTGGCAATGATGACGGTCCGCAAAAGTGCCCCAGCTACTGGTAGCCCATCGCAACTAACTACCGATCAGGAACTGTCGCCATGCCAGTATTTCGCCCCAACTAAAGGGCAACGGAGCAACTAATCCGCTGGATAACATTCCAGCGTCTGGTTCGTAAGGTTGTGTATTACTTCAAAGTCGAGCTGCGCTTACAAAACTCAGGCGTAAATACTTGGTCGGTTTGTTTGAGGATACAAAATAGTGCGCCAAGTACGTAACTTTCTCGCAAAAGAAATCAAACTGGCTCACAGTGTTCGCTGGGAGTGGGCGTAAATTACAATAAAAGCAACGGTTCTTTTCAGGACCTATCAATTGTGTTCTAGTGAGAGTTAAACTGAAACTTTCATTTTAAGATGTGTAACAAATTTTCAACAAGTAACATAATACGTTGTGTGGAAAGAAGTAGCTTGCACACGGAACAAAAATTTAAATTATCCTCTCGCTCGTTTCGTGCACTGCTTTTCCATTCCTTTCTGTTGCTATTATCAGTATAACCAAAACGAATGTGCGTGTTCCCTCACCATCCCTCTAGTGATCAGTGTTGCTTCAATTGCATGTGTTGAAACGTTGAAGTCACATGCTTCTATTTGAGCTTTTTGGCAGCCTCCGTGAACTAACTGCATTAAATGATTTTTTTGTGCAGCTCCGTGCTAGGAGCATACAAAATGGCCCTACCAGTGTCTGATTCGTGAGATTGTGCAGGATTTCAAAGTCGAGCTAAGCTTATAAAGTTCAGCCGTAATGGTACCCGAAAAAGCCAGTCTTGTCGTTTTGTTCGAGGCTACAAAACAGTTCGCCAGGCACGTAACTATCATGCCAAATATATCCAACAATCCAGCGCATCACCGTCAACACCAACGCCGATACCAAAGGTTCTTTTCAGAACCACCATTATTACCATAGAGAATTATTTGAAAATTTCCCTTTTAAACGTGATTCTGTTGAATATTATTAGATTTAAATTAACGTCTCGAATTGAAATCACGACGCTCCGGTTATGTCACAGACATTACCCACCCATCTTTTTTATTGTGACCACGACTAACGGTTTAATATAGACACCCCATTTCAATATTTCGGAAGGAACAGAAGGTCGAGTTTGGAAAGTTTGTAACTTTCATTGTACTTAACAAAATTGCACAATGTTCGCACAAATGATTCAGAAATATGACCAGGAATCTTCTATTAGATTTGTAAGTATGTATAATTTACATGAATAAAGAAAAATTGATTTTCAGGAATCAATTATTATCTGTTCTGCCATTGGCCAGTACTATGCGACTTCCTCATGCTAACAATTCATTTCATCGTTAGCCATCTCCCTCACCAAGGCCAACAACGCCAACAAAAACGGCCCTTTTCAGGACCACCATCATTTTTGTAAAGAACAATTTGAAATATTCCTCGCCCAAATCACCTTTTGTCCGAAAATTCCAATGAGTATCAACATCAGTGCTGGGAAAATCATAATCAAAAAAAAATCAAACCGCAATCGTGGCTGATAATTATCGCTTATGATTTTTTCGAAAATTCTCACTGCCGATAAAATCATGCCGTGATCACTCTCTTAACTATCAAAAGATCATCTCACAAAAATCACTACCGATTTTTTCTTGCCCTCTATCAGTGGTGATTTTGATCTGTGGTTGAATTTGATAATTGAGAGGGTGATCACGGCATGATTCTATCTGCAGCGAACATTTCGGAAAAAATCACAAGTGAGCATTATTAGCCATGATTGCGATTTGATTTAATTCTTGGATCATTGATCATTATCTATTTTCGAACATTATGGATATGTTAGGGGTGTCAATGAGGCAAGCTGAATTTTTTTCAACTTTTTGGGAAAGTGTTTTATATTGAAAGGCAAGTTGAGGGCTGTTAAAAATCAATAGTTTTGGACATTTTCAATGCACAGGGGGTCCGCCGATACATCAAAATGGAATTTTTTTCAACTTTTTGGGAAACTGTTTTATATTGAAAGGCAAGTTGAGGGCTGTTGAAAACAATAGTTTTTGGACTTTTTCAATGCACAGGGGGGTCCGCCGATGTGTCAAAATGGAATTATTTTCGATTTTTTGGGAGTGTTTTATATGGAAAGGCAAGTTGAGGGCTGTTGAAAATCAATAGTTTTGGACATTTTCAATGCACAGGGGGTCCGCCGATGCATCAAAATGGAATTTTTTTCAACTTTTTGGGTAAGTGTTTTATATTGAAAGGCAAGTTGAGGGCTGTTGAAAATCAATAGTTTAGGACATTTTCAATGCACAGGGGGGTCCGCCGATGTGTCAAAATGGAATTTTTTTTCAACTTTTTGGGAAACTGTTTTATATTGAAAGGCAAGTTGAGGACTTTTGAAAATCAATAGTTTTGAACATTTTCAATGCACAGTGGGGTCCGCCGATGCATCAAAATGGAATTTTTTTCAACTTTTTGGGAAAGTGTTTTATATTGAAAGGCAAGTTGAGGGCTGTTGAAAATCAATAGTTTTGGACATTTTCAATGCACAGGGGGGGTCCGCCGATGTGTCAAAATGGAATTTTTTTCAACTTTTTGGGAAAGTGTTTTATATTGAAAGGCAAGTTGAGGGCTGTTCAATAGTTTAGGACATTTTCAATGCACAGGGGGGGTCCGCCGATGCGTCAAAATGGAATTTTTTTCAACTTTTTGGGAAAGTGTTTTATATTGAAAGGCAAGTTGAGGGCTGTTGAAAATCAATAGTTTTGGACATTTTCAATGTACAGGGGGGTCCGCCGATGCATCAAAATGGATTTTTTTTCAACTTTTTGGGAAAGTGTTTTATATTGAAAGGCAAGTTGAGGGCTGTTGAAAATCAATAGTTTAGGACATTTTCAATGCACAGGGGGGGGGGGGGGGTCCGCCGATGTGTCAAAATGGAATTTTTTTCTACTTTTTGGGAAAGTGTTTTATATTGAAAGGCAAGTTGAGGGCTGTTGAAAATCAATAGTTTTGGACATTTTCAATGCACAGGGGGGTCCGCCGATGCATCAAAATGGAATTTTTTTCAACTTTTTGGGAAAGTGTTTTATATTGAAAGGCAAGTTGAGGGCTGTTGAAAATCAATAGTTTAGGACATTTTCAACATGAAATTTTTTTCGATTTTTTGGGAAAATGTTTTATATTGAAAGGCAAGTTGAGGGCTGTTGAAAATCAATAGTTTTGGACATTTTCAATGCACAGGGGGTTCCGCCGATGTGTCAAAATGGAATTTTTTTCAACTTTTTGGGAAAGTGTTTTATATTGAAAGGCAAGTTGAGGGCTGTTGAAAATCAATAGTTTTGGACATTTTCAATGCACAGGGGAGTCCGCCGATGTGTCAAAATGGATTTTTTTTTCAACTTTTTGGGAAAGTGTTTTATATTGAAAGGCAAGTTGAGGGCTGTTCAATAGTTTAGGACATTTTCAATGCACAGGGGGGGTCCGCCGATGCGTCAAAATGGAATTTTTTTCAACTTTTTGGGAAAGTGTTTTATATTGAAAGGCAAGTTGAGGGCTGTTGAAAATCAATAGTTTTGGACATTTTCAATGTACAGGGGGGTCCGCCGATGCATCAAAATGGATTTTTTTTCAACTTTTTGGGAAAGTGTTTTATATTGAAAGGCAAGTTGAGGGCTGTTGAAAATCAATAGTTTAGGACATTTTCAATGCACAGGGGGGGGGGTCCGCCGATGTGTCAAAATGGAATTTTTTTCTACTTTTTGGGAAAGTGTTTTATATTGAAAGGCAAGTTGAGGGCTGTTGAAAATCAATAGTTTTGGACATTTTCAATGCACAGGGGGGTCCGCCGATGCATCAAAATGGAATTTTTTTCAACTTTTTGGGAAAGTGTTTTATATTGAAAGGCAAGTTGAGGGCTGTTGAAAATCAATAGTTTAGGACATTTTCAACATGAAATTTTTTTCGATTTTTTGGGAAAATGTTTTATATTGAAAGGCAAGTTGAGGGCTGTTGAAAATCAATAGTTTTGGACATTTTCAATGCACAGGGGGTTCCGCCGATGTGTCAAAATGGAATTTTTTTCAACTTTTTGGGAAAGTGTTTTATATTGAAAGGCAAGTTGAGGGCTGTTGAAAATCAATAGTTTTGGACATTTTCAATGCACAGGGGAGTCCGCCGATGTGTCAAAATGGATTTTTTTTTCAACTTTTTGGGAAAGTGTTTTATATTGAAAGGCAAGTTGAGGTCTGTTGAAAATCAATAGTTTTGGACGTTTTCAATGCAGAGGGGGGTCCACCGATGTGTCAAAATGGATTTTTTTTCAACTTTTTGGGAAAGTGTTTTATATTGAAAGGCAAGTTGAGGGCTGTTGAAAATCAATAGTTTTGGACATTTTCAATGCACAGGGGGGTTCGCCGATGTGTCAAAATGGATTTTTTTCAACTTTTTGGGAAAGTGTTTTATATTAAAGGGCAAGTTGAGGGCTGTTAAAAACAATAGTTTTGGACATTTCCAATGTACAGGAGGCTCTGTCGAAGTATCTAATTGGGAATGATTTCAACTTTTTGGGAGTGTTTTATAGTGAAGGGCAAGTTGTTGGCAGGTAAAAATCAATTGTTGACATTTTAAATGAGCTTGGGGTCTGTCAATGTATTACAAATATTAAACAGTAGGGGCTTTTGATAAATGTTTAAGCAAAGGAGACAGACCTCGAACAAATTTTCAAAGTAGATTTGTTTTTAAAAAGATGATTTTTTCACTATGTGAAGGACGAGGTTCTATAATTGGCAAAATAGTAAATCCTTTCTGGAGCATATTTTTCTTGTCTTAGAGATGCAAAATTAGCAAAAACCAAAAAATCATTTATTTAAAATTTTGCGCTGGAAGACCCCCTTAAGGAAAATTTTTACGAAATAATCCGAAAGGATTACAAGGCTATGTCTAGGGACGATAGAAGAATATTTTAATAGCTTTGATTTATTAAAAAGAAAGAAAAAATATTAGAGGCGTGCACCCCGCCGCCGCCGATTGTAGGTAAAAATTAGAGGCGGCGCACCTCTAAAAAATATTTCCCGAACTGACCTGACCATTAAAACGTTTCTGTTGGAAAAGCCTTTGCACTCCGTAACACAATTAAAACTACTTTTAGAAAAATACTAAAACAAGGTGGTCTAATTCTTAAGGCTCAATATCATCAATATCAAGTATATCATGTAGAGCTTTTTTTCTCGGCTTGCTTTTTTTCATTGTAGGACTTATCGACTCTCCAAAACAAGGTTATTGGATGCGTGGTACGCAGTTTTTGAACACATCCTTTTATTTTTACGAGCACTACATTCATTTGCTTTCACACATAAATAACGAGCATAATCCATAACAATAAATCAAGAAGTTAACATGATTTTGTGAAAAAAAAAATTTGGCGTAAAGTAGCCCCCTTGTGGGGGTGACTTTACGCCAATTTTAGCTCTTTAGATTTCACGTTCAATCTTGATTTTCCAAAAGTTCTTTTCAATGACTTTGGAGGTACTTGTGCCATATGTAAAACATCGAACAGTTTCAAATTTGAAGTTGGGTGATCGTAGTTCTTGAGTGTAATGTACAAAACGTTCTATTTTTGGCGTAAAGTAATCACCGATGACGGTATTTCAAAACCCACTCGTCAAACTCGTTTCAAAAACAAAGATAATTACAAAAATATTGATATCCGTAATTATCCCGACGAACTAGTTATGAAAAAAAAAGTTCAACAGACGTATTTTTGGAGTCAATACGTTTTTATGTACAACGTATCCAACACTTAAATTTATTTAGCGCAGCTCTGTCTGCAAATCAATATAATCCTAACAAAAGCAAAACAAACTTTAATTTCGTTTTTACTCTTAATTTACTATAATAAACACTTAATTTACTCTTATAAACCGAAGCTGTTAATGTATTCTTCTATAGTCCCTAAACATAGGCTTATAACTTTTTTTGATTTTGTATACATTTCACTTAAAGAGGTCTTCCAGCACAAAATTTAAAAAAAAACTCTAAGGCACGGAAAATGTGCTCAAGAAAGGATTTGCACGAATTGGGCTTGGTTCGTTTGCTAGAGCTTATCAAACATATGTTAATATGAGGTTGACAAAAACGGGTAAAAAAGCTGATAAAATCAGGGGCTGACAAAATCGGGTTAAAAAGCCGATATAATCTGGGTAGACAAAATCGGGAGCTGATAAAATCGGGTCTTAACTTTATTAACTTTTCTAAGTAACAACTTGAACAATTTTGAATTGCTCGAAAAATAAAAAAAAATGGATAACGCAATCTTTAGCCTTAAATTATTGTAGACAAAGAAAAGACCTTTATCAGCCCCTGATTTTGTTTATCCCCAATTTTGTCAGCTTTTGACTATTTTGTCATATTTAAAAAAAGAAAGAAATAAACAAAACAATTTTCCAAAAAAACTCAATTTTGACACATCGGCGGACCCCCCTGAGCATTGAAAATGTCCAAAACTATTGATTTTCAACTACCAACAACTTGTTCTTCAATATAAAACACTTCCCCGAAAAGTTGAAAAAAATCAATTTTAGCGCATCGGCGACCCCCTGTGCATTGAAAATGTCCAAAACTATTGATTTTCAACTACCAACGTCTTGTCCTTCAAGATGAAACACTTTCCCGAAAAGTTGAAAAAAATTCTATTTTGATGCATCAGCGGACACCCCTGTGCATTGAAAATGTCCAAAACTATTGATTTTCAACTACCAACGACTTGTCCTTCAAGATGAAACACTTTCCCGAAAAGTTGAAAAAAATTCCATTTCGATGCATCGGCGGACCCCCTGTGCATTGAAAATGTTCAAAACTATTGATTTTGAACTATCAACAACTTGTCCTTCAATATAAAACACTTTCCCGAAAAGTTTGAAAAAATTCCATTTTGACACGTCCGCGGACCCCCCTGTGCATTGAAAATGTCCAAAACTACTGATTTTCAACTACCAACGACTTGTCCTTCAATATAAATCACTTTCCCGAAAAGTTGAAAAAATTCAATTTTAGCGCATCGGCGACCCCCTGTGCATTGAAAATGTCCAAAACTATTGATTTTCAACTACCAACGACTTATCCTTCAAGATAAAACACTTTCCCGAAATGTTGAAAAAATTCTATTTTGACACATCGGCGGACCCCCCCTGTGCATTGAAAATGTCCAAAACTATTGATTTTCAACTACCAACGACTTGTCCTTCAAGATGAAACACTTTCCCGAAAAGTTGAAAAAAATTCCATTTTGGCACATCGGCGGACCCCCCTGTGCATTGAAAATGTTCAAAACTATTGATTTTCAACTACCAACAACTTGTCCTTCAATATAAAACACTTTCCCGAAAAGTTGAAAAAATTCAATTTTAGCGCATCGGCGGACCCCTTGTGCATTGAAAATGTCCAAAACTATTGATTTTCAACTACCAACAACTTGTCCTTCAATATGAAACTCTTTCCCGAAAAGTTGAAAAAAATTCCATTTTGGCACATCGGCGAACCCCCCTGTGCATTGAAAATGTTCAAAACTATTGATTTTCAACTACCAACAACTTGTCCTTCAATATAAAACACTTTCCCGAAAAGTTGAAAAAAATCAATTTTAGCGCATCGGCGACCCCCTGTGCATTGAAAATGTCCAAAACTATTGATTTTCAACTACCAACGACTTGTCCTTCAAGATGAAACACTTTCCCGAAAAGTTGAAAAAAATTCCATTCTGGCACATCGGCGGACCCCCCTGTGCATTGAAAATGTTCAAAACTATTGATTTTCAACTACCAACAACTTGTCCTTCAATATAAAACACTTTCCCGAAAAGTTGAAAAAATTCAATTTTAGCGCATCGGCGGACCCCTTGTGCATTGAAAATGTCCAAAACTATTGATTTTCAACTACCAACAACTTGTCCTTCAATATGAAACTCTTTCCCGAAAAGTTGAAAAAAATTCCATTTTGGCACATCGGCGAACCCCCCTGTGCATTGAAAATGTTCAAAACTATTGATTTTCAACTACCAACAACTTGTCCTTCAATATAAAACACTTTCCCGAATAGTTGAAAAAATTCAATTTTAGCGCATCGGCGGACCCCCTGTGCATTGAAAATGTCCAAAACTATTGATTTTCAACTACCAACAACTTGTCTTTCAATATAAAACACTTTCCTGAAAAGTTGAAAAAAATCAATTTTAGCGCATCGGCGGACCCCCTGTGCATTAAAAATGTCCAGAACTATTGATTTTCAACTACCAACGACTTGTCCTTCAATATAAAACACTTTCCCGAAAAGTTGAAAAAAATCCATTTTGGCACATCGGCGAACCCCCCTGTGCATTGAAAATGTTCAAAACTATTGATTTTCAACTACCAACAACTTGTCCTTCAATATAAAACACTTTCCCGAAAAGTTGAAAAAATTCAATTTTAGCGCATCGGCGAACCCCCCTGTGCATTGAAAATGCCCAAAACTATTGATTTTCAACTACCAACAACTTGTCCTTCAATATAAAACACTTTCCCGAAAAGTTGAAAAAATCCATTTTGACACATCGGCGGACCCCCCTGTGCATTGAAAATGTCCAAAACTATTGATTTTCAACTACCAAGAACTTGTCCTTCAATATAAAACACTTTCCCGAAAAGTTGAAAAAATTCAATTTTAGCGCATCGGCGGACCCCCTGTGCATTGAAAATGTCCAAAACTATTGATTTTCAACTACCAACGACTTATCCTTCAAGATAAAACACTTTCCCGAAAAGTTGAAAAAAATCTATTTTGACACATCGGCGGACCCCCCTGTGCATTGAAAATGTCCAAAACTATTGATTTTCAACTACCAACAACTTGTCCTTCAATATAAAACACTTTCCCGAAAAGTTGAAAAAAATCAATTTTAGCGCATCGGCGGACCCCCTGTGCATTGAAAATGTCCAAAACTATTGATTTTCAACTACCAACAACTTGTCCTTCAATATAAAACTCTTTCCCGAAAAGTTGAAAAAAATTCCATTTTGGCACATCGGCGAACCCCCCTGTGCATTGAAAATGTTCAAAACTATTGATTTTCAACTACCAACAACTTGTCCTTCAATATAAAACACTTTCCCGAAAAGTTGAAAAAATTCAATTTTAGCGCATCGGCGGACCCCCCTGTGCATTGAAAATGTTCAAAACTATTGATTTTGAACTATCAACAACTTGTCCTTCAATATAAAACACTTTCCCGAAAAGTTTGAAAAAATTCCATTTTGACACATCCGCGGACCCCCCTGTGCATTGAAAATGTCCAAAACTACTGATTTTCAACTACCAACGACTTGTCCTTCAATATAAATCACTTTCCCGAAAAGTTGAAAAAATTCAATTATAGCGCATCGGCGACCCCCTGTGCATTGAAAATGTCCAAAACTATTGATTTTCAACTACCAACGACTTATCCTTCAAGATAAAACACTTTCCCGAAAAGTTGAAAAAATTCAATTTTAGCGCATCGGCGGACCCCCCTGTGCATTGAAAATGTTCAAAACTATTGATTTTCAACTACCAACAACTTGTCCTTCAATATAAAACACTTTCCCGAAAAGTTGAAAAAAATCAATTTTAGCGCATCGGCGGACCCCCTGTGCATTGAAAATGTCCAAAACTATTGATTTTCAACTACCAACAACTTGTCCTTCAATATAAAACTCTTTCCCGAAAAGTTGAAAAAAATTCCATTTTGGCACATCGGCGAACCCCCCTGTGCATTGAAAATGTTCAAAACTATTGATTTTCAACTACCAACAACTTGTCCTTCAATATAAAACACTTTCCCGAAAAGTTGAAAAAATTCAATTTTAGCGCATCGGCGGACCCCCCTGTGCATTGAAAATGTTCAAAACTATTGATTTTGAACTATCAACAACTTGTCCTTCAATATAAAACACTTTCCCGAAAAGTTTGAAAAAATTCCATTTTGACACATCCGCGGACCCCCCTGTGCATTGAAAATGTCCAAAACTACTGATTTTCAACTACCAACGACTTGTCCTTC
Source organism: Topomyia yanbarensis (assembly GCF_030247195.1). Classification (NCBI taxonomy): domain Eukaryota; kingdom Metazoa; phylum Arthropoda; class Insecta; order Diptera; family Culicidae; genus Topomyia; species Topomyia yanbarensis. The sequence continues at coordinate 102,448,370 of NC_080670.1, read as the reverse complement.
AATATAAATCACTTTCCCGAAAAGTTGGAAAAATTCAATTATAGCGCATCGGCGACCCCCTGTGCATTGAAAATGTCCAAAACTATTGATTTTCAACTACCAACGACTTATCCTTCAAGATAAAACACTTTCCCGAAAAGTTGAAAAAATTCTATTTTGACTCATCGGCGGACCCCCCTGTGCATTGAAAATGTCCAAAACTATTGATTTTCAACTACCAACAACTTGTCCTTCAATATAAAACACTTTCCCGAAAAGTTGAAAAAAATCAATTTTAGCGCATCGGCGACCCCCTGTGCATTGAAAATGTCCAAAACTATTAATTTTCAACTACCAACGACTTGTCCTTCAAGATGAAACACTTTCCCGAAAAGTTGGAAAAAATCCGTTTTGATGCATCGGCGGACCCCCTGTGCATTGAAAATGTTCAAAACTATTGATTTTGAACTATCAACAACTTGTCCTTCAATATAAAACACTTTCCCGAAAAGTTTGAAAAAATTCCATTTTGACACATCCGCGGACCCCCCTGTACATTGAAAATGTCCAAAACTATTGATTTTCAACTACCAACAACTTGTCCTTCAATATAAAACACTTTCCCGAAAAGTTGAAAAAATTCAATTTAAGCGCATCGGCGACCCCCTGTGCATTGAAAATGTCCAAAACTATTGATTTTCAACTACCAACGACTTATCCTTCAAGATGAAACACTTTCCCGAAAAGTTGAAAAAATTCCATTTTGACACATCGGCGGACCCCCCTGTGCATTGAAAATGTCCAAAACTATTGATTTTCAACTACCAACAACTTGTCCTTCAATATAAAACACTTTCCCGAAAAGTTGAAAAAAATCAATTTTAGCGCATCGGCGGACCCCCTGTGCATTAAAAATGTCCAGAACTATTGATTTTCAACTACCAACGACTTGTCCTTCAATATAAAACACTTTCCCGAAAAGTTGAAAAAAATCCATTTTGGCACATCGGCGAACCCCCCTGTGCATTGAAAATGTTCAAAACTATTGATTTTCAACTACCAACAACTTGTCCTTCAATATAAAACACTTTCCCGAAAAGTTGAAAAAATTCAATTTTAGCGCATCGGCGGACCCCCCTGTGCATTGAAAATGCCCAAAACTATTGATTTTCAACTACCAACAACTTGTCCTTCAATGTAAAACACTTTCCCGAAAAGTTGAAAAAATCCATTTTGACACATCGGCGGACCCCCCTGTGCATTGAAAATGTCCAAAACTATTGATTTTCAACTACCAACAACTTGTCCTTCAATATAAAACACTTTCCCCAAAAGTTGAAAAAATTCAATTTTAGCGCATCGGCGGACCCCCTGTGCATTGAAAATGTCCAAAACTATTGATTTTCAACTACCAACAACTTGTCCTTCAATATGAAACACTTTCCCGAAAAGTTGAAAAAAATTCCATTTTGGCACATCGGCGAACCCCCCTGTGCATTGAAAATGTCCAAAACTATTGATTTTCAACTACCAACAACTTGTCCTTCAATATAAAACACTTTCCCGAAAAGTTGAAAAAAAACAATTTTAGCGCATCGGCGACCCCCTGTGCATTGAAAATGTCCAAAACTATTAATTTTCAACTACCAACGACTTGTCCTTCAAGATGAAACACTTTCCCGAAAAGTTGAAAAAAAAAATCCATTTTGATGCATCGGCGGACCCCCTGTGCATGTTCAAAACTATTGATTTTGAACTATCAACAACTTGTCCTTCAATATAAAACACTTTCCCGAAAAATTTGAAAAATTCCATTTTGACACATCGGCGGACCCCCCTGTGCATTGAAAATGTTCAAAACTATTGATTTTCAACTACCAACAACTTGTCCTTCAATATAAAACACTTTCCCCAAAAGTTGAAAAAATTCAATTTTAGCGCATCGGCGGACCCCCTGTGCATTGAAAATGTCCAAAACTATTGATTTTCAACTACCAACAACTTGTCCTTCAATATGAAACACTTTCCCGAAAAGTTGAAAAAAATTCCATTTTGGCACATCGGCGAACCCCCCTGTGCATTGAAAATGTCCAAAACTATTGATTTTCAACTACCAACGACTTATCCTTCAAGAAGAAACACTTTCCCGAAACGTTGAAAAAATTCCATTTTGACACATCGGCGGACCCCCCTGTGCATTGAAAATGTCCAAAACTATTGATTTTCAACTACCAAGAACTTGTCCTTCAATATAAAACACTTTCCCGAAAAGTTGAAAAAATTCAATTTTAGCGCATCGGCGACCCCCTGTGCATTGAAAATGTTCTAAACTATTGATTTTCAACTACCAACGACTTATCCTTCAAGATGAAACACTTTCCCGAAAAGTTGAAAAAAATTCCATTTTGACACATCGGCGGACCCCCCTGTGCATTGAAAATGTCCAAAACTATTGTTTTTCAACTACCAACAACTTGTCCTTCAATATAAAACACATTCCTGAAAAGCTGAAGTCGTTACCATTTGGATTATTTTGCATCCCTACATGTGTGCTGGATCGCTCTCACTCCCAAAATCATTTGGCCAAATCATCATCATAAGGAGTTTCTTACAATAATCATGTACAATACCATCAACCCCGATTTTGCATCTTTTCTATCGTACCTGATTTTCTCAACTTCATAATCCTGATCAAAAAAAAATCATAATCAGGCCGTGATCACAGGCGGTGATTTTGTTGCAATGATTTTTTGCTAGCACATTATCGCTTCAGAGAAAATCACTAGCGATTTTTTATGGTTGTGATCATAGCACTGCATGATCAGCAGTGATAATTATCACTGATGATTTTTGATTTTCGGTGATTTTCCCAGCACTGATTTGAAGAACGTGTTCCTTATGTATTCTACATCTCTCCGGTTATGTCGCAGACATTACCCACCCATCTTTTTGTTTCAACTCCCGATCAGAAACACATATCAAAAACATTTCCAAACTATATCACGCGTTGTTACTTGTTATAATTTTCTGTTATTTTAACTACTAACGAGACCAAATTTATAACACAATATGTTACGAAAATTGTATTCTGTTATAATCTTGTTATTCCATTCTGATCGGGGTGTTTCACCGTCGACACGTAGCTCATCAAGTTCGTGGCTGGCATGCCATTGTGTATAAGTGCAAAGAGTACTAAGAATGTAATGGACATTTCCACAATTATGCTGAACATAAAAAGCCTCCGTGCCATAGTTTAGAGAAATGAGAAAGGCACAATTGCACCGCTAGGTGGATTAAAACAGGTTTTTTAAATAACTACTAGATATAAAACTTATTTGTTATAAAGAAAACCTACCTTGGGTTTTAGTTTAGTCCAGCTATTTCTGACTCACCCGTTATTTTGTCAAAAATTCGAAGTTGTAATCTTGCAATATGCAAGATCAAAGCAAAATCGCAGACCAAAAATGCCTTGTTGGACAATAGTTGAGATGAGTACAGGTATAGTGATGATTGGAACACTTTGCTGTTACATTGACGTTCTCTTCAGAGATATTGAGATACTGTCTGAGATATACTGTGAGTCAAGCCATCAACTGCGAAAATAATGCTCTCTCAATGTAAAATCGAAAGCGGTTTTTCAAAACCTTACTTGTGAAATTATTGAAAAAAAATCTCTTCTCGAATTGCCACGCGATGGAAGAAACAATCGTATGTCCGTGATCCGTAGAAAAAAGGCTCAAAAAGCACAAAGTCGAACCTAAAAGCCGAGCCATTGGAACTGGTTACTGATGTATGCGGCTCCGCCTTGTCATCATGGTCTGCTGGTGCAAGAAGAAGAGTGTCGTTTGTATCACGGACAGGGAGAATTCTAAACAAATATTGCTCTAATGACGAAATAACCGGTCAATATGCTATAACTAAATTGAAAAATCTGTTTTAATAAACCTAGTGGTGCAATCGTTCCTTTCTCATATATCCAAGCTATGATTCCATAACTGGATATGCTCAATAAGTCTGTTACATTCTTATTACGCTTGGTACCTATATGTATTTCGCTTTTGGCATTTGGCATGTAAAATACAAATTCGATTTTTGAAATTTCTGGTATTGTATCCTACATTTTAAACCAAGTTTGTAAAAATCAGTAAACGTTTGCGGAAAAATAAACTTAAGAACTTGGCATTGGTCATTAGTGATCTACACCCGCAAATACAAAGAATGTTGCACCCATTTTAATAATCATTACAGTACCCATTTATATAGAAATTTACTGTGGTATCGCGCTCTTCAACCTGTATCTCCGAAAGCGGAAGTCCGTGCAGTAAAAAAATTAACAGCAGCTTGTGGGAGCGCTATGCCGTTCGTTTGATACAAAGTTTTTCCATAACGGTTCAGCCATGTCTTCCTCCTCATACTAACACAAACACACACAATGTATTAGCGACAGTCCGAAGTTACACGGGTCAAGCAGCGTGCTAGCAAAAGCAACGGATGAGGGGAAATAAAAACGTGCAATCGTTGGACAAATGAGAATTCGGTGTCTAGCTTCTTTTCCAGGAACTATCACGTTGATCGCGACAAAGCAAGGAGCTCACTGGCTCTAAGTTTCGGATCGATGTGGAACCTCAATGGCTCAACAAATACAAGAGCCCGCGGGTTAAGAAAAGAGCAAGTACAAGAACACAATCCTTCCCTAAGTAATATCTACAGAAGGTGTAGATTTAATCAGTTGATGTAATGGGGAAAGAACAGTATGAATCCGACAGTACCACGTACCAAGTCGTTTAAATTTTCCCACTCGAGAGTAACAAACACAGACATTTTCTGATCCCGACGATCTTTCTCGTAGGTTATATGGTATACGGTACTCGGCCCTCCGAGACTTGACTGGAAAGTCGATTTGAAGTGATTGGAAAGCCTTTCTCTTTATCAGAATGGCAAAGAGGGGAGACATAATGCTGCACCAAAGTAATGAGACCCGAAAAAGTTGCGTGTAAGAATCACAGAGGATATTCAAATTTCCGGAATCAAATTCAGGACGGCTTTCAAAGCAAATCTAGGACATTTCGGCGTGAATGTAACACCAAACGAAGCTAGTCGCAGTATAGTTCGAAATATACGCCGGAAGATTTCTTCGAAAATTGGGTTTCTAAACTACAACTGGACTGTAAAATAAAACATTACGGCTAAAACGTGAGTCAGCAAGCTATACGACAAGGATCTGACCAAATTCAACAAGTTTGACTTCAAACCGCTACAAGATGGGTTGACCAGCAGCTTGTGCAGAGGCTAATGGCGCATATCGAGCTTTGAATTCGAATTTTCTTTCGAGAGAAATAAAAATCGCGAAACCCATAACATTTTCTCCTATTAGCGATTTATTCAAAACCGAACGGATTAGAAGATATTTCTAATTTCAAGCGCTCGATTCTAAATATCTCGGGCTGCACTAGCTTTGTAGCATCTTGTCTTTGTCTTGTCTTTGTCTTGTCTTTGTCTTGTCTTTGTATTGTCTTTATCTTGTCTTTATCTTGTCTTTGTCTTGTCTTTGTCTTGCCTTTGTCTTGCCTTTGTCTTGCCTTTGTCTTGCCTTTGTCTTGCCTTTGTCTTGCCTTTGTCTTGCCTTTGTCTTGCCTTTGTCTTGCCTTTGTCTTGCCTTTGTCTTGCCTTTGTCTTGCCTTTGTCTTGCCTTTGTCTTGCCTTTGTCTTGCCTTTGTCTTGCCTTTGTCTTGCCTTTGTCTTGCCTTTGTCTTGCCTTTGTCTTGCCTTTGTCTTGCCTTTGTCTTGCCTTTGTCTTGCCTTTGTCTTGCCTTTGTCTTGCCTTTGTCTTGCCTTTGTCTTGCCTTTGTCTTGCCTTTGTCTTGCCTTTGTCTTGCCTTTGTCTTGCCTTTGTCTTGCCTTTGTCTTGCCTTTGTCTTGCCTTTGTCTTGCCTTTGTCTTGCCTTTGTCTTGCCTTTGTCTTGCCTTTGTCTTGCCTTTGTCTTGCCTTTGTCTTGCCTTTGTCTTGCCTTTGTCTTGCCTTTGTCTTGCCTTTGTCTTGCCTTTGTCTTGCCTTTGTCTTGCCTTTGTCTTGCCTTTGTCTTGCCTTTGTCTTGCCTTTGTCTTGCCTTTGTCTTGCCTTTGTCTTGCCTTTGTCTTGCCTTTGTCTTGCCTTTGTCTTGCCTTTGTCTTGCCTTTGTCTTGCCTTTGTCTTGCCTTTGTCTTGCCTTTGTCTTGCCTTTGTCTTGCCTTTGTCTTGCCTTTGTCTTGCCTTTGTCTTGCCTTTGTCTTGCCTTTGTCTTGCCTTTGTCTTGCCTTTGTCTTGCCTTTGTCTTGCCTTTGTCTTGCCTTTGTCTTGCCTTTGTCTTGCCTTTGTCTTGCCTTTGTCTTGCCTTTGTCTTGCCTTTGTCTTGCCTTTGTCTTGCCTTTGTCTTGCCTTTGTCTTGCCTTTGTCTTGCCTTTGTCTTGCCTTTGTCTTGCCTTTGTCTTGCCTTTGTCTTGCCTTTGTCTTGCCTTTGTCTTGCCTTTGTCTTGCCTTTGTCTTGCCTTTGTCTTGCCTTTGTCTTGCCTTTGTCTTGCCTTTGTCTTGCCTTTGTCTTGCCTTTGTCTTGCCTTTGTCTTGCCTTTGTCTTGCCTTTGTCTTGCCTTTGTCTTGCCTTTGTCTTGCCTTTGTCTTGCCTTTGTCTTGCCTTTGTCTTGCCTTTGTCTTGCCTTTGTCTTGCCTTTGTCTTGCCTTTGTCTTGCCTTTGTCTTGCCTTTGTCTTGCCTTTGTCTTGCCTTTGTCTTGCCTTTGTCTTGCCTTTGTCTTGCCTTTGTCTTGCCTTTGTCTTGCCTTTGTCTTGCCTTTGTCTTGCCTTTGTCTTGCCTTTGTCTTGCCTTTGTCTTGCCTTTGTCTTGCCTTTGTCTTGCCTTTGTCTTGCCTTTGTCTTGCCTTTGTCTTGCCTTTGTCTTGCCTTTGTCTTGCCTTTGTCTTGCCTTTGTCTTGCCTTTGTCTTGCCTTTGTCTTGCCTTTGTCTTGCCTTTGTCTTGCCTTTGTCTTGCCTTTGTCTTGCCTTTGTCTTGCCTTTGTCTTGCCTTTGTCTTGCCTTTGTCTTGCCTTTGTCTTGCCTTTGTCTTGCCTTTGTCTTGCCTTTGTCTTGCCTTTGTCTTGCCTTTGTCTTGCCTTTGTCTTGCCTTTGTCTTGCCTTTGTCTTGCCTTTGTCTTGCCTTTGTCTTGCCTTTGTCTTGCCTTTGTCTTGCCTTTGTCTTGCCTTTGTCTTGCCTTTGTCTTGCCTTTGTCTTGCCTTTGTCTTGCCTTTGTCTTGCCTTTGTCTTGCCTTTGTCTTGCCTTTGTCTTGCCTTTGTCTTGCCTTTGTCTTGCCTTTGTCTTGCCTTTGTCTTGCCTTTGTCTTGCCTTTGTCTTGCCTTTGTCTTGCCTTTGTCTTGCCTTTGTCTTGCCTTTGTCTTGCCTTTGTCTTGCCTTTGTCTTGCCTTTGTCTTGCCTTTGTCTTGCCTTTGTCTTGCCTTTGTCTTGCCTTTGTCTTGCCTTTGTCTTGCCTTTGTCTTGCCTTTGTCTTGCCTTTGTCTTGCCTTTGTCTTGCCTTTGTCTTGCCTTTGTCTTGCCTTTGTCTTGCCTTTGTCTTGCCTTTGTCTTGCCTTTGTCTTGCCTTTGTCTTGCCTTTGTCTTGCCTTTGTCTTGCCTTTGTCTTGCCTTTGTCTTGCCTTTGTCTTGCCTTTGTCTTGCCTTTGTCTTGCCTTTGTCTTGCCTTTGTCTTGCCTTTGTCTTGCCTTTGTCTTGCCTTTGTCTTGCCTTTGTCTTGCCTTTGTCTTGCCTTTGTCTTGCCTTTGTCTTGCCTTTGTCTTGCCTTTGTCTTGCCTTTGTCTTGCCTTTGTCTTGCCTTTGTCTTGCCTTTGTCTTGCCTTTGTCTTGCCTTTGTCTTGCCTTTGTCTTGCCTTTGTCTTGCCTTTGTCTTGCCTTTGTCTTGCCTTTGTCTTGCCTTTGTCTTGCCTTTGTCTTGCCTTTGTCTTGCCTTTGTCTTGCCTTTGTCTTGCCTTTGTCTTGCCTTTGTCTTGCCTTTGTCTTGCCTTTGTCTTGCCTTTGTCTTGCCTTTGTCTTGCCTTTGTCTTGCCTTTGTCTTGCCTTTGTCTTGCCTTTGTCTTGCCTTTGTCTTGCCTTTGTCTTGCCTTTGTCTTGCCTTTGTCTTGCCTTTGTCTTGCCTTTGTCTTGCCTTTGTCTTGCCTTTGTCTTGCCTTTGTCTTGCCTTTGTCTTGCCTTTGTCTTGCCTTTGTCTTGCCTTTGTCTTGCCTTTGTCTTGCCTTTGTCTTGCCTTTGTCTTGCCTTTGTCTTGCCTTTGTCTTGCCTTTGTCTTGCCTTTGTCTTGCCTTTGTCTTGCCTTTGTCTTGCCTTTGTCTTGCCTTTGTCTTGCCTTTGTCTTGCCTTTGTCTTGCCTTTGTCTTGCCTTTGTCTTGCCTTTGTCTTGCCTTTGTCTTGCCTTTGTCTTGCCTTTGTCTTGCCTTTGTCTTGCCTTTGTCTTGCCTTTGTCTTGCCTTTGTCTTGCCTTTGTCTTGCCTTTGTCTTGCCTTTGTCTTGCCTTTGTCTTGCCTTTGTCTTGCCTTTGTCTTGCCTTTGTCTTGCCTTTGTCTTGCCTTTGTCTTGCCTTTGTCTTGCCTTTGTCTTGCCTTTGTCTTGCCTTTGTCTTGCCTTTGTCTTGCCTTTGTCTTGCCTTTGTCTTGCCTTTGTCTTGCCTTTGTCTTGCCTTTGTCTTGCCTTTGTCTTGCCTTTGTCTTGCCTTTGTCTTGCCTTTGTCTTGCCTTTGTCTTGCCTTTGTCTTGCCTTTGTCTTGCCTTTGTCTTGCCTTTGTCTTGCCTTTGTCTTGCCTTTGTCTTGCCTTTGTCTTGCCTTTGTCTTGCCTTTGTCTTGCCTTTGTCTTGCCTTTGTCTTGCCTTTGTCTTGCCTTTGTCTTGCCTTTGTCTTGCCTTTGTCTTGCCTTTGTCTTGCCTTTGTCTTGCCTTTGTCTTGCCTTTGTCTTGCCTTTGTCTTGCCTTTGTCTTGCCTTTGTCTTGCCTTTGTCTTGCCTTTGTCTTGCCTTTGTCTTGCCTTTGTCTTGCCTTTGTCTTGCCTTTGTCTTGCCTTTGTCTTGCCTTTGTCTTGCCTTTGTCTTGCCTTTGTCTTGCCTTTGTCTTGCCTTTGTCTTGCCTTTGTCTTGCCTTTGTCTTGCCTTTGTCTTGCCTTTGTCTTGCCTTTGTCTTGCCTTTGTCTTGCCTTTGTCTTGCCTTTGTCTTGCCTTTGTCTTGCCTTTGTCTTGCCTTTGTCTTGCCTTTGTCTTGCCTTTGTCTTGCCTTTGTCTTGCCTTTGTCTTGCCTTTGTCTTGCCTTTGTCTTGCCTTTGTCTTGCCTTTGTCTTGCCTTTGTCTTGCCTTTGTCTTGCCTTTGTCTTGCCTTTGTCTTGCCTTTGTCTTGCCTTTGTCTTGCCTTTGTCTTGCCTTTGTCTTGCCTTTGTCTTGCCTTTGTCTTGCCTTTGTCTTGCCTTTGTCTTGCCTTTGTCTTGCCTTTGTCTTGCCTTTGTCTTGCCTTTGTCTTGCCTTTGTCTTGCCTTTGTCTTGCCTTTGTCTTGCCTTTGTCTTGCCTTTGTCTTGCCTTTGTCTTGCCTTTGTCTTGCCTTTGTCTTGCCTTTGTCTTGCCTTTGTCTTGCCTTTGTCTTGCCTTTGTCTTGCCTTTGTCTTGCCTTTGTCTTGCCTTTGTCTTGCCTTTGTCTTGCCTTTGTCTTGCCTTTGTCTTGCCTTTGTCTTGCCTTTGTCTTGCCTTTGTCTTGCCTTTGTCTTGCCTTTGTCTTGCCTTTGTCTTGCCTTTGTCTTGCCTTTGTCTTGCCTTTGTCTTGCCTTTGTCTTGCCTTTGTCTTGCCTTTGTCTTGCCTTTGTCTTGCCTTTGTCTTGCCTTTGTCTTGCCTTTGTCTTGCCTTTGTCTTGCCTTTGTCTTGCCTTTGTCTTGCCTTTGTCTTGCCTTTGTCTTGCCTTTGTCTTGCCTTTGTCTTGCCTTTGTCTTGCCTTTGTCTTGCCTTTGTCTTGCCTTTGTCTTGCCTTTGTCTTGCCTTTGTCTTGCCTTTGTCTTGCCTTTGTCTTGCCTTTGTCTTGCCTTTGTCTTGCCTTTGTCTTGCCTTTGTCTTGCCTTTGTCTTGCCTTTGTCTTGCCTTTGTCTTGCCTTTGTCTTGCCTTTGTCTTGCCTTTGTCTTGCCTTTGTCTTGCCTTTGTCTTGCCTTTGTCTTGCCTTTGTCTTGCCTTTGTCTTGCCTTTGTCTTGCCTTTGTCTTGCCTTTGTCTTGCCTTTGTCTTGCCTTTGTCTTGCCTTTGTCTTGCCTTTGTCTTGCCTTTGTCTTGCCTTTGTCTTGCCTTTGTCTTGCCTTTGTCTTGCCTTTGTCTTGCCTTTGTCTTGCCTTTGTCTTGCCTTTGTCTTGCCTTTGTCTTGCCTTTGTCTTGCCTTTGTCTTGCCTTTGTCTTGCCTTTGTCTTGCCTTTGTCTTGCCTTTGTCTTGCCTTTGTCTTGCCTTTGTCTTGCCTTTGTCTTGCCTTTGTCTTGCCTTTGTCTTGCCTTTGTCTTGCCTTTGTCTTGCCTTTGTCTTGCCTTTGTCTTGCCTTTGTCTTGCCTTTGTCTTGCCTTTGTCTTGCCTTTGTCTTGCCTTTGTCTTGCCTTTGTCTTGCCTTTGTCTTGCCTTTGTCTTGCCTTTGTCTTGCCTTTGTCTTGCCTTTGTCTTGCCTTTGTCTTGCCTTTGTCTTGCCTTTGTCTTGCCTTTGTCTTGCCTTTGTCTTGCCTTTGTCTTGCCTTTGTCTTGCCTTTGTCTTGCCTTTGTCTTGCCTTTGTCTTGCCTTTGTCTTGCCTTTGTCTTGTCTTTGTCTTGTCTTTGTCTTGTCTTTGTCTTGTCTTTGTCTTGTCTTTGTCTTGTCTTTGTCTTGTCTTTGTCTTGTCTTTGTCTTGTCTTTGTCTTGTCTTTGTCTTGTCTTTGTCTTGTCTTTGTCTTGTCTTTGTCTTGTCTTTGTCTTGTCTTTGTCTTGTCTTTGTCTTGTCTTTGTCTTGTCTTTGTCTTGTCTTTGTCTTGTCTTTGTCTTGTCTTTGTCTTGTCTTTGTCTTGTCTTTGTCTTGTCTTTGTCTTGTCTTTGTCTTGTCTTTGTCTTGTCTTTGTCTTGTCTTTGTCTTGTCTTTGTCTTGTCTTTGTCTTGTCTTTGTCTTGTCTTTGTCTTGTCTTTGTCTTGTCTTTGTCTTGTCTTTGTCTTGTCTTTGTCTTGTCTTTGTCTTGTCTTTGTCTTGTCTTTGTCTTGTCTTTGTCTTGTCTTTGTCTTGTCTTTGTCTTGTCTTTGTCTTGTCTTTGTCTTGTCTTTGTCTTGTCTTTGTCTTGTCTTTGTCTTGTCTTTGTCTTGTCTTTGTCTTGTCTTTGTCTTGTCTTTGTCTTGTCTTTGTCTTGTCTTTGTCTTGTCTTTGTCTTGTCTTTGTCTTGTCTTTGTCTTGTCTTTGTCTTGTCTTTGTCTTGTCTTTGTCTTGTCTTTGTCTTGTCTTTGTCTTGTCTTTGTCTTGTCTTTGTCTTGTCTTTGTCTTGTCTTTGTCTTGTCTTTGTCTTGTCTTTGTCTTGTCTTTGTCTTGTCTTTGTCTTGTCTTTGTCTTGTCTTTGTCTTGTCTTTGTCTTGTCTTTGTCTTGTCTTTGTCTTGTCTTTGTCTTGTCTTTGTCTTGTCTTTGTCTTGTCTTTGTCTTGTCTTTGTCTTGTCTTTGTCTTGTCTTTGTCTTGTCTTTGTCTTGTCTTTGTCTTGTCTTTGTCTTGTCTTTGTCTTGTCTTTGTCTTGTCTTTGTCTTGTCTTTGTCTTGTCTTTGTCTTGTCTTTGTCTTGTCTTTGTCTTGTCTTTGTCTTGTCTTTGTCTTGTCTTTGTCTTGTCTTTGTCTTGTCTTTGTCTTGTCTTTGTCTTGTCTTTGTCTTGTCTTTGTCTTGTCTTTGTCTTGTCTTTGTCTTGTCTTTGTCTTGTCTTTGTCTTGTCTTTGTCTTGTCTTTGTCTTGTCTTTGTCTTGTCTTTGTCTTGTCTTTGTCTTGTCTTTGTCTTGTCTTTGTCTTGTCTTTGTCTTGTCTTTGTCTTGTCTTTGTCTTGTCTTTGTCTTGTCTTTGTCTTGTCTTTGTCTTGTCTTTGTCTTGTCTTTGTCTTGTCTTTGTCTTGTCTTTGTCTTGTCTTTGTCTTGTCTTTGTCTTGTCTTTGTCTTGTCTTTGTCTTGTCTTTGTCTTGTCTTTGTCTTGTCTTTGTCTTGTCTTTGTCTTGTCTTTGTCTTGTCTTTGTCTTGTCTTTGTCTTGTCTTTGTCTTGTCTTTGTCTTGTCTTTGTCTTGTCTTTGTCTTGTCTTTGTCTTGTCTTTGTCTTGTCTTTGTCTTGTCTTTGTCTTGTCTTTGTCTTGTCTTTGTCTTGTCTTTGTCTTGTCTTTGTCTTGTCTTTGTCTTGTCTTTGTCTTGTCTTTGTCTTGTCTTTGTCTTGTCTTTGTCTTGTCTTTGTCTTGTCTTTGTCTTGTCTTTGTCTTGTCTTTGTCTTGTCTTTGTCTTGTCTTTGTCTTGTCTTTGTCTTGTCTTTGTCTTGTCTTTGTCTTGTCTTTGTCTTGTCTTTGTCTTGTCTTTGTCTTGTCTTTGTCTTGTCTTTGTCTTGTCTTTGTCTTGTCTTTGTCTTGTCTTTGTCTTGTCTTTGTCTTGTCTTTGTCTTGTCTTTGTCTTGTCTTTGTCTTGTCTTTGTCTTGTCTTTGTCTTGTCTTTGTCTTGTCTTTGTCTTGTCTTTGTCTTGTCTTTGTCTTGTCTTTGTCTTGTCTTTGTCTTGTCTTTGTCTTGTCTTTGTCTTGTCTTTGTCTTGTCTTTGTCTTGTCTTTGTCTTGTCTTTGTCTTGTCTTTGTCTTGTCTTTGTCTTGTCTTTGTCTTGTCTTTGTCTTGTCTTTGTCTTGTCTTTGTCTTGTCTTTGTCTTGTCTTTGTCTTGTCTTTGTCTTGTCTTTGTCTTGTCTTTGTCTTGTCTTTGTCTTGTCTTTGTCTTGTCTTTGTCTTGTCTTTGTCTTGTCTTTGTCTTGTCTTTGTCTTGTCTTTGTCTTGTCTTTGTCTTGTCTTTGTCTTGTCTTTGTCTTGTCTTTGTCTTGTCTTTGTCTTGTCTTTGTCTTGTCTTTGTCTTGTCTTTGTCTTGTCTTTGTCTTGTCTTTGTCTTGTCTTTGTCTTGTCTTTGTCTTGTCTTTGTCTTGTCTTTGTCTTGTCTTTGTCTTGTCTTTGTCTTGTCTTTGTCTTGTCTTTGTCTTGTCTTTGTCTTGTCTTTGTCTTGTCTTTGTCTTGTCTTTGTCTTGTCTTTGTCTTGTCTTTGTCTTGTCTTTGTCTTGTCTTTGTCTTGTCTTTGTCTTGTCTTTGTCTTGTCTTTGTCTTGTCTTTGTCTTGTCTTTGTCTTGTCTTTGTCTTGTCTTTGTCTTGTCTTTGTCTTGTCTTTGTCTTGTCTTTGTCTTGTCTTTGTCTTGTCTTTGTCTTGTCTTTGTCTTGTCTTTGTCTTGTCTTTGTCTTGTCTTTGTCTTGTCTTTGTCTTGTCTTTGTCTTGTCTTTGTCTTGTCTTTGTCTTGTCTTTGTCTTGTCTTTGTCTTGTCTTTGTCTTGTCTTTGTCTTGTCTTTGTCTTGTCTTTGTCTTGTCTTTGTCTTGTCTTTGTCTTGTCTTTGTCTTGTCTTTGTCTTGTCTTTGTCTTGTCTTTGTCTTGTCTTTGTCTTGTCTTTGTCTTGTCTTTGTCTTGTCTTTGTCTTGTCTTTGTCTTGTCTTTGTCTTGTCTTTGTCTTGTCTTTGTCTTGTCTTTGTCTTGTCTTTGTCTTGTCTTTGTCTTGTCTTTGTCTTGTCTTTGTCTTGTCTTTGTCTTGTCTTTGTCTTGTCTTTGTCTTGTCTTTGTCTTGTCTTTGTCTTGTCTTTGTCTTGTCTTTGTCTTGTCTTTGTCTTGTCTTTGTCTTGTCTTTGTCTTGTCTTTGTCTTGTCTTTGTCTTGTCTTTGTCTTGTCTTTGTCTTGTCTTTGTCTTGTCTTTGTCTTGTCTTTGTCTTGTCTTTGTCTTGTCTTTGTCTTGTCTTTGTCTTGTCTTTGTCTTGTCTTTGTCTTGTCTTTGTCTTGTCTTTGTCTTGTCTTTGTCTTGTCTTTGTCTTGTCTTTGTCTTGTCTTTGTCTTGTCTTTGTCTTGTCTTTGTCTTGTCTTTGTCTTGTCTTTGTCTTGTCTTTGTCTTGTCTTTGTCTTGTCTTTGTCTTGTCTTTGTCTTGTCTTTGTCTTGTCTTTGTCTTGTCTTTGTCTTGTCTTTGTCTTGTCTTTGTCTTGTCTTTGTCTTGTCTTTGTCTTGTCTTTGTCTTGTCTTTGTCTTGTCTTTGTCTTGTCTTTGTCTTGTCTTTGTCTTGTCTTTGTCTTGTCTTTGTCTTGTCTTTGTCTTGTCTTTGTCTTGTCTTTGTCTTGTCTTTGTCTTGTCTTTGTCTTGTCTTTGTCTTGTCTTTGTCTTGTCTTTGTCTTGTCTTTGTCTTGTCTTTGTCTTGTCTTTGTCTTGTCTTTGTCTTGTCTTTGTCTTGTCTTTGTCTTGTCTTTGTCTTGTCTTTGTCTTGTCTTTGTCTTGTCTTTGTCTTGTCTTTGTCTTGTCTTTGTCTTGTCTTTGTCTTGTCTTTGTCTTGTCTTTGTCTTGTCTTTGTCTTGTCTTTGTCTTGTCTTTGTCTTGTCTTTGTCTTGTCTTTGTCTTGTCTTTGTCTTGTCTTTGTCTTGTCTTTGTCTTGTCTTTGTCTTGTCTTTGTCTTGTCTTTGTCTTGTCTTTGTCTTGTCTTTGTCTTGTCTTTGTCTTGTCTTTGTCTTGTCTTTGTCTTGTCTTTGTCTTGTCTTTGTCTTGTCTTTGTCTTGTCTTTGTCTTGTCTTTGTCTTGTCTTTGTCTTGTCTTTGTCTTGTCTTTGTCTTGTCTTTGTCTTGTCTTTGTCTTGTCTTTGTCTTGTCTTTGTCTTGTCTTTGTCTTGTCTTTGTCTTGTCTTTGTCTTGTCTTTGTCTTGTCTTTGTCTTGTCTTTGTCTTGTCTTTGTCTTGTCTTTGTCTTGTCTTTGTCTTGTCTTTGTCTTGTCTTTGTCTTGTCTTTGTCTTGTCTTTGTCTTGTCTTTGTCTTGTCTTTGTCTTGTCTTTGTCTTGTCTTTGTCTTGTCTTTGTCTTGTCTTTGTCTTGTCTTTGTCTTGTCTTTGTCTTGTCTTTGTCTTGTCTTTGTCTTGTCTTTGTCTTGTCTTTGTCTTGTCTTTGTCTTGTCTTTGTCTTGTCTTTGTCTTGTCTTTGTCTTGTCTTTGTCTTGTCTTTGTCTTGTCTTTGTCTTGTCTTTGTCTTGTCTTTGTCTTGTCTTTGTCTTGTCTTTGTCTTGTCTTTGTCTTGTCTTTGTCTTGTCTTTGTCTTGTCTTTGTCTTGTCTTTGTCTTGTCTTTGTCTTGTCTTTGTCTTGTCTTTGTCTTGTCTTTGTCTTGTCTTTGTCTTGTCTTTGTCTTGTCTTTGTCTTGTCTTTGTCTTGTCTTTGTCTTGTCTTTGTCTTGTCTTTGTCTTGTCTTTGTCTTGTCTTTGTCTTGTCTTTGTCTTGTCTTTGTCTTGTCTTTGTCTTGTCTTTGTCTTGTCTTTGTCTTGTCTTTGTCTTGTCTTTGTCTTGTCTTTGTCTTGTCTTTGTCTTGTCTTTGTCTTGTCTTTGTCTTGTCTTTGTCTTGTCTTTGTCTTGTCTTTGTCTTGTCTTTGTCTTGTCTTTGTCTTGTCTTTGTCTTGTCTTTGTCTTGTCTTTGTCTTGTCTTTGTCTTGTCTTTGTCTTGTCTTTGTCTTGTCTTTGTCTTGTCTTTGTCTTGTCTTTGTCTTGTCTTTGTCTTGTCTTTGTCTTGTCTTTGTCTTGTCTTTGTCTTGTCTTTGTCTTGTCTTTGTCTTGTCTTTGTCTTGTCTTTGTCTTGTCTTTGTCTTGTCTTTGTCTTGTCTTTGTCTTGTCTTTGTCTTGTCTTTGTCTTGTCTTTGTCTTGTCTTTGTCTTGTCTTTGTCTTGTCTTTGTCTTGTCTTTGTCTTGTCTTTGTCTTGTCTTTGTCTTGTCTTTGTCTTGTCTTTGTCTTGTCTTTGTCTTGTCTTTGTCTTGTCTTTGTCTTGTCTTTGTCTTGTCTTTGTCTTGTCTTTGTCTTGTCTTTGTCTTGTCTTTGTCTTGTCTTTGTCTTGTCTTTGTCTTGTCTTTGTCTTGTCTTTGTCTTGTCTTTGTCTTGTCTTTGTCTTGTCTTTGTCTTGTCTTTGTCTTGTCTTTGTCTTGTCTTTGTCTTGTCTTTGTCTTGTCTTTGTCTTGTCTTTGTCTTGTCTTTGTCTTGTCTTTGTCTTGTCTTTGTCTTGTCTTTGTCTTGTCTTTGTCTTGTCTTTGTCTTGTCTTTGTCTTGTCTTTGTCTTGTCTTTGTCTTGTCTTTGTCTTGTCTTTGTCTTGTCTTTGTCTTGTCTTTGTCTTGTCTTTGTCTTGTCTTTGTCTTGTCTTTGTCTTGTCTTTGTCTTGTCTTTGTCTTGTCTTTGTCTTGTCTTTGTCTTGTCTTTGTCTTGTCTTTGTCTTGTCTTTGTCTTGTCTTTGTCTTGTCTTTGTCTTGTCTTTGTCTTGTCTTTGTCTTGTCTTTGTCTTGTCTTTGTCTTGTCTTTGTCTTGTCTTTGTCTTGTCTTTGTCTTGTCTTTGTCTTGTCTTTGTCTTGTCTTTGTCTTGTCTTTGTCTTGTCTTTGTCTTGTCTTTGTCTTGTCTTTGTCTTGTCTTTGTCTTGTCTTTGTCTTGTCTTTGTCTTGTCTTTGTCTTGTCTTTGTCTTGTCTTTGTCTTGTCTTTGTCTTGTCTTTGTCTTGTCTTTGTCTTGTCTTTGTCTTGTCTTTGTCTTGTCTTTGTCTTGTCTTTGTCTTGTCTTTGTCTTGTCTTTGTCTTGTCTTTGTCTTGTCTTTGTCTTGTCTTTGTCTTGTCTTTGTCTTGTCTTTGTCTTGTCTTTGTCTTGTCTTTGTCTTGTCTTTGTCTTGTCTTTGTCTTGTCTTTGTCTTGTCTTTGTCTTGTCTTTGTCTTGTCTTTGTCTTGTCTTTGTCTTGTCTTTGTCTTGTCTTTGTCTTGTCTTTGTCTTGTCTTTGTCTTGTCTTTGTCTTGTCTTTGTCTTGTCTTTGTCTTGTCTTTGTCTTGTCTTTGTCTTGTCTTTGTCTTGTCTTTGTCTTGTCTTTGTCTTGTCTTTGTCTTGTCTTTGTCTTGTCTTTGTCTTGTCTTTGTCTTGTCTTTGTCTTGTCTTTGTCTTGTCTTTGTCTTGTCTTTGTCTTGTCTTTGTCTTGTCTTTGTCTTGTCTTTGTCTTGTCTTTGTCTTGTCTTTGTCTTGTCTTTGTCTTGTCTTTGTCTTGTCTTTGTCTTGTCTTTGTCTTGTCTTTGTCTTGTCTTTGTCTTGTCTTTGTCTTGTCTTTGTCTTGTCTTTGTCTTGTCTTTGTCTTGTCTTTGTCTTGTCTTTGTCTTGTCTTTGTCTTGTCTTTGTCTTGTCTTTGTCTTGTCTTTGTCTTGTCTTTGTCTTGTCTTTGTCTTGTCTTTGTCTTGTCTTTGTCTTGTCTTTGTCTTGTCTTTGTCTTGTCTTTGTCTTGTCTTTGTCTTGTCTTTGTCTTGTCTTTGTCTTGTCTTTGTCTTGTCTTTGTCTTGTCTTTGTCTTGTCTTTGTCTTGTCTTTGTCTTGTCTTTGTCTTGTCTTTGTCTTGTCTTTGTCTTGTCTTTGTCTTGTCTTTGTCTTGTCTTTGTCTTGTCTTTGTCTTGTCTTTGTCTTGTCTTTGTCTTGTCTTTGTCTTGTCTTTGTCTTGTCTTTGTCTTGTCTTTGTCTTGTCTTTGTCTTGTCTTTGTCTTGTCTTTGTCTTGTCTTTGTCTTGTCTTTGTCTTGTCTTTGTCTTGTCTTTGTCTTGTCTTTGTCTTGTCTTTGTCTTGTCTTTGTCTTGTCTTTGTCTTGTCTTTGTCTTGTCTTTGTCTTGTCTTTGTCTTGTCTTTGTCTTGTCTTTGTCTTGTCTTTGTCTTGTCTTTGTCTTGTCTTTGTCTTGTCTTTGTCTTGTCTTTGTCTTGTCTTTGTCTTGTCTTTGTCTTGTCTTTGTCTTGTCTTTGTCTTGTCTTTGTCTTGTCTTTGTCTTGTCTTTGTCTTGTCTTTGTCTTGTCTTTGTCTTGTCTTTGTCTTGTCTTTGTCTTGTCTTTGTCTTGTCTTTGTCTTGTCTTTGTCTTGTCTTTGTCTTGTCTTTGTCTTGTCTTTGTCTTGTCTTTGTCTTGTCTTTGTCTTGTCTTTGTCTTGTCTTTGTCTTGTCTTTGTCTTGTCTTTGTCTTGTCTTTGTCTTGTCTTTGTCTTGTCTTTGTCTTGTCTTTGTCTTGTCTTTGTCTTGTCTTTGTCTTGTCTTTGTCTTGTCTTTGTCTTGTCTTTGTCTTGTCTTTGTCTTGTCTTTGTCTTGTCTTTGTCTTGTCTTTGTCTTGTCTTTGTCTTGTCTTTGTCTTGTCTTTGTCTTGTCTTTGTCTTGTCTTTGTCTTGTCTTTGTCTTGTCTTTGTCTTGTCTTTGTCTTGTCTTGTCTTGTCTTTGTCTTGTCTTTGTCTTGTCTTTGTCTTGTCTTTGTCTTGTCTTTGTCTTGTCTTTGTCTTGTCTTTGTCTTGTCTTTGTCTTGTCTTTGTCTTGTCTTTGTCTTGTCTTTGTCTTGTCTTTGTCTTGTCTTTGTCTTGTCTTTGTCTTGTCTTTGTCTTGTCTTTGTCTTGTCTTTGTCTTGTCTTTGTCTTGTCTTTGTCTTGTCTTTGTCTTGTCTTTGTCTTGTCTTTGTCTTGTCTTTGTCTTGTCTTTGTCTTGTCTTTGTCTTGTCTTTGTCTTGTCTTTGTCTTGTCTTTGTCTTGTCTTTGTCTTGTCTTTGTCTTGTCTTTGTCTTGTCTTTGTCTTGTCTTTGTCTTGTCTTTGTCTTGTCTTTGTCTTGTCTTTGTCTTGTCTTT
>NC_080670.1:102397977-102428977 GCF_030247195.1 Topomyia yanbarensis | reverse complement strand
GGGCAGAGTTTCGATGATCCCAAGGGTGTACTGAATTGCAGCTAACTCTGCGACGTAAACTGAAGCGGGATCATTGAGCTTGTATGAAGCGGTGATAGTATTGTTGAAGATACCGAAGCCAGTGAACCCATCGAGATTTGATCCGTCAGTGTAAAACATTTTGTCGCAGTCGACTTCTCGGAATTTATTATAAAATATATTGGGGATCACCTGCGGGCGTATATGGTCCGGGATTCCACGAATCTCTTCCTTCATGGATGTGTCGAAGAATACAGTAGAATCTAGGAAACGGACACGGTTGGGATTTTACGAAGAAGGATTGATGCTCTGTGCCATGTAGTCGAAGTACAAGGACATAAAACGGGTTTGAGAACTAAGCTCGACGAGCCTGTCGAAGTTTTCAATCGCCAACGGGTTCAGAATGTCGCATCGGATGAGCAATCGATATGAGAGTTCCCAAAATCGATTTTTTAGCGGAAGAACGCCCGCCAGCACTTCGAGACTCATCGTATGGGTCGAGTGCATGCAACCCAAGGCAATGCGCAAGCAACGATACTGGATTCGCTCCAGTTTGATGAAGTGTATGTTCGCAGCGGAGCGGAAACAGAAACACCCGTACTCCATCACCGACAATATCGTTGTTTGGTACAACCTGATCAGGTCTCCTGGGTGAGCACCCCACCATGTTCCAGTTATTGTTCGGAGAAAATTGATCCTTTGTTGGCATTTCTGTTTCAGATACCTAGTGTGACATCCCCAGGTACCTTTAGAGTCGAACCAGACCCCGAGATATTTAAATGTGAAAACCTGGTTGATCGTTGCACCCATTAATAAAAGCTGGAGTTGCGCCGGCTCACGCTTCCTAGTAAAAACAACCAACTCAGTTTTCTCCGTGGAGAACTCAATACCCAGCTGAAGAGCCCAAGCAGACAAATTGTCCAAGATATTTTGTAATGGTCCTTGCAAGTCGGCAGCTTTGGGCCCTGTAACAGAGACCACCCCGTCGTCTGCAAGTTGCCTTAGCGTGCATGAATTGGCAAGACAATCGTCAATGTCATTCACGTAAAAATTGTAGAGCAGGGGACTTAGACATGAGCCCTGGGGAAGACCCATGTAGCTAAATCGCGATGTTGTTAAATCGCCATGCGAAAAGTGCATGTGCTTTTCAGACAACAGGTTTTAGTAAAAAGTTATTTAAAATTGGTGAAAGACCATGCTGGTGCAGCTTCTCTGACAGAATGTTGATAGAAACTGAGTCAAAAGCCCCCTTAATATCCAAGAAGACTGATGCCATCTGCTCTTTGTTAGCATAGGCCATTTGGATTTCTGTAGAAAGCAACGCAAGGCAATCGTTCGTCCCTTTGCCTTTGCGGAAGCCAAATTGTGTATCTGACAGTAAGCCATTTGCTTCAACCCAATTGTCGAGGCGAAACAAGATCATTTTCTCGAACAACTTCCGAATACAGGACAGCATTGCTATCGGCCGATACGAGTTGTGGTCGGAGGCTGGTTTTCCTGGTTTTTGGATGGCGATGACCTTCACTTGCCTCCATTCATAAGGGACAATGTTACCCTCAAGAAACTTGTTAAATAAATTCAACAAGCGCCTTTTTGCAGTGTCAGGCAGATTCTTCAGCAAGTTGAATTTGATTCTGTCTAACCCTGGGGCGTTATTGTTGCACGATAAGAGAGCAAGTGAGAACTCCACCATCGAAAACGGTGTTTCGTTCGCGGTATCGTGAGGAGACGCGGCGCGACACGTTTTCTGTACCGGGACAGAGTCCGGACAGATCTTCTTGGCGAAAGCGAATTTCTAACGGTTT
Source organism: Topomyia yanbarensis (assembly GCF_030247195.1). NCBI lineage: Eukaryota > Metazoa > Arthropoda > Insecta > Diptera > Culicidae > Topomyia > Topomyia yanbarensis. The sequence goes on along the minus strand of NC_080670.1, from coordinate 102,427,154 downwards.
GAATATACCACGTTCTCGTTGGTACTATTACGGATACGCATACGTCGAGCCGTACCCCAAAGAGTGCTCATCGCTGCTTCTCTCGTTAACCCGTTGACGAACCGGCGCCAATAACTGCGTTTTTTGGCTTTCATTAGACTCTTCATTCGCCTTTCTAACGACGCGTACTGTTGATAGCTAGCGGGTAACCCGTCTTCCCGGAAGGCCTTATATGCAGTGGACTTTTCCGCGTACAGCTCTGAGCACTCTTTATCCCACCACAGGGTGGGAGACCGTCCATGGGTATTCGCGCTGGGTACTGGTTTAGTCTGAGCTTGATTCGCACTGTCGAGAATCAAGCCAGCCAAAAACCTGTACTCTTCCTCCGGAGGAAGTTCTTGAGTGGATTCGATTTTAACGGATATCGCGGTCGCGTAACTCTTCCAATCATTGTTCCGTGTGAGGTCATACGAAACATTGATTGTTTCCGATGGTCTTGAACCGTTAGCAATTGAAATCACGATAGGCAAATGATCGCTACCGTGGAGATCAGGGATCACCTTCCACATGCAATCTAACTGTAGCGATGTCGAGCAAAGCGACAAATCCAACGCGCTTGCGCGTGCTGGTGGTGTAGGAATCCGCGTCATTTCTCCCGTGTTTAAGATGGTCATGTTGAAATTGTCGCAAAGATCTTGGATCAATGTTGATCTATTATCATCATGAAGACAGCCCCATACCGTACCGTGCGAGTTAAAGTCTCCCAGAACTAGCCGCGGTGCCGGTAAGGATTCCGTGATATTACAAAGCGTTCGGTGCCCTACCGAGGCTCTAGGAGGAATGTAGATGGAAGAAATGCAAAGGTCTTTACCTTTGATTAAAACTTGACAAGCGACAATTTCAATGCCTGGTGTCGAAGGGAGGTTAATTCGGTTGAAAGAATAGCACTTTTTGATCCCCAAAAGTACTCCTCCATAGGGGTTTTCTCGATCCAGACGAATTATATTAAAGTCGTGGAAGTTGAGATTTATATCGGAAGTTAACCAAGTTTCACATAATGCGAAAGCATCACATTTTAAACTATTTAGTAAAAATTTAAAGGAATCGATTTTCGGGAGGATACTTCTGCTGTTCCACTGTAGAACAGTGATCGAATCGGTGACCTCGTTCGATGACTTAGCCATCGAAGGATACGATCGCTGCAAGGAGGGGCCATTTAGTAGTCAACTGCTTCAAAGATGTTTGCACTATAGGGAGAAAACGTATCAGAAGGCTTTTAAGGGTAACATTGAAAGCTGTGAAAATTAAGTCCACTATGTCAGAAAATTTCATTAGTCCGCTACTGGACTGAGTATCTGTTTGAAAAAGGGGACACTTGGGGTTTTTGGTGTCCCTGGAAGTGGTGGGTACTCCTTGTTAGAATTAATATTTCCAAGTCCTGGAGCTGTTGATAATACCGTAAGAAAACACGAAGTATTTCTGTAGGTAGGTTTGAGATAACTTTATTTGATTCTTGTTCGTCAAGTTATATAATGCTAACATAGTTCGATATCGATTGATATTTCATGCACTGTTTATCACAGTCCCTTATTGACTGCCATACCCTGTCATACCCTCTGCCTATAGTAAACAACACATCCATGCGCGGCGTCCATATGCAAAAGCTCAAGTTACCCACTTGAAGCTTTTGTCACATGACGTTCTGTCAGATGACATCTCAGAGCTTTTTATAGCACGTTCCATATGACAGTTCTTACTGTCAACTGCCGTCCCGTGAATGGCAAATTGTTTATATACAAAGAATATTTCGTACGTATATCACTGCGAAATATTCTTTTTCAACACTTCCCCACAATTTGCACATTCAATACACCGAATAACTTTCTGTGTATATTTTTAGGTAACCCCTTAGTGAAGGCATCTGCAGGTTGATCGACACTTGGGATGAACTGTAGTTTTACTTTACCATTTTTGATGAGATCCCGGATGAAAAGGTATTTGATATCCAAGTGTTTCATCCGTTGATGTGATCTTGGCTCCTGTGCTATGTTGATACATGGGATGCTATCTTCCATTATGATGAATGGTGTTATGTTTAATCCAATTCATTGAGAAGTTGTGTTAACCACACTCCTTCTTTCGTAGCAGCGCAAAGTGCTATCAGTTCTGCTTCACTTGTTGATAAGCTTACAGTCGGTTGTCGTTTCGTTGACCACGAAATAAGATTACCGTATAGTAGAAATGCGTATCCTGAAACTGATTTCCTATCATCAGGATCATTTGCAAAATCTGCATCGGCAAATCCTACTAAAGCTGGATATTCGCTATTTGATGAATAAATTATTTTTGTGTTGCTCGTTCCCCTCAAATATCGCAATATTCGTTTTAATCCTGACCAGTGCCAATCGGTGGCGCAGTTAGCATATTTGCTTAGGGTGTTTACCGCAGAGCAAATATCAGGTCTAGAAGTTAGTGAAAGATATTGTAGGCATCCCAGCAGTTCTCTGTATGGCTCTTCAGTGATTTTTGCCTCAGATTTTGACCATTTCGTGTTGATATCCAATGGTGTCCCCACTGGTTTACAATCAGCCATCCCAAATCTACTAAGAAGTTTCTCCACGTATATTGTTTGAGAAATTTCAATAGTCTGGCTTTCCAAATCACGATTTATCTCCATTCCCAGGAAGTGCTTAATCTCTAACATGTCTTTCATTTGGAATAACCTTCCAAGTTTCTTTTTAATCCACGTAATTGCTTCGATGTTTTTGGCAAGTAGTAAAATGTCGTCTACATATAGTATTACTATGATGCCTCTAGATTTTGACTTATAGATGCAGTTGTCATTTTTGAGAGGGACAAAACCTAGTGTTTTCATTGCATCATCAAAATGTTTATTCCAAGATCTGCTTGCCTGTTTCAATCCATACAAACATTTGTGTAGACGAACAGTTTGTCTTTGCCCATTTACGTTTGGTGGAAGTTTCATGTATATTTCTTCTTCTAACTTCCCATGTAGAAATGCAGTTTTGACATCCATTTGATGTACTAACAATTTACGCTCGTTAGCAAGGGCTAGTGCTAACCGAACACTCTCTAGTTTGGCGACTGGTGCAAATGTTTCACAGTAATCGAATCCAGGACGCTGTGAACACCCTTTTGCCACTAATCGTGCTTTATATCTTCCATCTTCTTTCATTGAGAAAACCCATTTTGAGTTAATTGGTTTAACTCCTTTTGGCAAACAGTTAACCACTGTCCAAGTGCCATTTTGATGTAATGCATCAAACTCTTCTTGAATAGCATGCTTCCATTCTTGCCAATCAGAAACTTTCCTCAATTCCTCAATAGTTTGCGGAATCTCTTCGTTGAAAATCATTGCTGTTTTTGCTGTATAATCGGAATACCAACCCGGTATCTTTCTCTCCCTCTTGCTTCGACGCAATGATTGACCATCATCGACGTCCTCTCTTTCGTCTGTTGGATTTTCATTTGTACTTTCATAGTCAGTTTCGCCAACTGATTCTTCAAGTGAATCTAGATTATCTTGCTCTGTTTCGATGAGTGTGCATTCTTCATGCTGTTCTTCATCAGAAGGAAGGATAGCATCATCCTCGTCTTCGTTCTGTTCTCCTTGGTTTAAGCGTGTACATCTAATTAAATCTTGACCAGATGATTCTACGAAATCCATGTTTGTGTGGTCAATATCTTGATTGGCTCTGGTATATTCATTGAATACTACATTTCTGCCAATTTCTATTGAACGCGTATCCTTGTTCCATAATCTAAAACCATTATTTGCGTACCCCACAAATATCAAAGGTTTTGTTTTGAAATCTAATTTCTGACGCCTCTCTTTAGGTATTTGTTTAAATGCTTTACACCCAAAAACTCTTAAATGATTCAAGTTTGGTCGCTTTTTGAACCATTTTTCATACGGAGTTTTGTCCTCTTCTATCCCACTTGTTGGAGATCTATTGATTAGATATGTTGCTGCATATAATGCTTCTCCCCACATATCTTTCGCTAATCCACTTTCGTAAAGCAAAGTTCTGACCTTTTCCATTAAAGATCTGTTCATACGTTCACTTACACCATTTTGCTGCGGTGTGTATGGAACAGTGAACGTCATTCTAACACCATTTCTTTTGCAATGAGCTTGAAATTCGTTACTTGTATATTCCCCTCCATTATCACACCTTAGCATTGAAATACGTCTTTCGAAGAATGCTGTCGCCATTGCTTCGAATTCTTTAAATTTCTCGAAAACCTCCGATTTCTGTTTCATGAGGTAAACCACGAGAAAGTGCGTATAATCATCTATAAAGGTTACAAAGTAACGATAGCCATCATAGGTTTCCTGCTCCATGCTTCCACAAACGTCCGAATGTATGAGTTCCAGTGGTCGTTTTGATCTTGGCAGCTGCAATTGTTTAAATTTGGATGCAGCCTGCTTCCCCGCCATACAACCATCACATACATTTGTTTCACTAATATTTCCAGAAGTTAGATTGATACCCTCAACCATTCCCTTCTTAATTAGTTTCTCCAAACTCGTATCACTGATATGGCCAAGTCTTTTATGCCATGTTTCCAAACTCACCTTCTTTCCGAACAATGCTAAGTTTGTTCCATCTTCCGCCGACTTTTCTTCCCGAAATAGATCAAGGTGGAATAAACCATCAACGAAGATTCCTGAAGCAATTACTTCATCTTCAAATTCAAAGATAACCTCTTCATCCGTAAAAGTAACCCTTTTACCATTTTTGCTAACCCTTCTAACCGAAAGGAGATTTTCTTCAAGACCCGGAGTAAAAAGAACGTTGTACAATTTCAATTCTTTTATTGTATTGTTACCCACAACACTCTTTAATCGCATTTTTCCAACTTTTGTTGCCCGTAAATTCTGGCCCGCTTTCGCCGTCGAAATGGTGATTGGCTTCTCTAATTCTTGGACATCTTCTAGCAGCTTCTCGTCATTAACCATATGGTCGCTTGCTCCTGAGTCAATTACGAATCTGACTCTCCTACCACGATCCGCTTTGGTCATCATTGCAAAGCTCTTTTTAGGCTCCATCTTTTGCTGCTTCTTGAACTTATCTTTCTCCTTCGCGTTAAACTTTTTCATTAGTGGGCATTTAATTTTAAAATGCCCAGTTTCGTTGCAACCGAAGCATCGGGTTACCTCTCTCCTTGGCTTGTACTTTGAAGACAGCGCAACGTTTTTCGTTTCTGTCTGCTTCTCTTCCCCAGCTTCAGCATCAATAAACATTCGTTTGATCTCCATGATCGGCTTGGCACACAGTTCTTCATTCGTCAGTACCATCAGAGCGCCTTTGACGTGTCGGTACTTGTCTGGCATGGAGATCAGTAGAGCATGAACTTTTTCCGATGCTGTCATTTTTGAACCCATACGATCTAGCTCGCGAATAATCAGATCGTACTCATCAAAAATCATGGACAATTTGTCGTGATGTCTTTGTTTGATGGTATACAACCGGTCCCGCGTATTAACCATAGCGGCTGTACCGCCCTTTTGGTACGTTCTGACCAGAGTATCCATGGCTTCTTTCGCATAGTTGAGCCCAATGAGTTTATTCAAAACATCATTGTTGACCATCATGACAATCTCGTCCAATGCTTCGACGTCGTCATCAAGCCGTTTTCTGAGCTTAGCCTTCCTGGCTGTTTCTAGCTCTTCCGAGGCACCTACTACTGGTTCGTAGAAGTCCTCTTCTTCGGGCGTTCGTAGCAACGTGTGCTGGAGTTTCATCTTTATAAGATGATGTTCCATTCGCCATTTCCAGGCTGGGAACCGCAACTCCGAACCGTCGAATATCGATTCGCGGTTGACGCTACCGAAGTATGCCGTCGTCGGCACGGTGCGCTCGAGAGTTCCCCTCTCGTAGCTACCACCTCTTCTGTCCTCGAGAGTAACCCTCTCGGCAGATCCTCCAGCTTGCTGCTGGGTTGCCATCCTCTCGGCAGATCCTCCAGCTTGCTGCTGGGTTGCCATCCTCTACTTGCTCCTGAAACGCTGGTGCTCGCTGGATGCCGTTTCTTCCCGAAACGCTGGTCCTCGCCGGATGTCGCTTCTGTCCGAAACGATGGTTCTCGCTGGCCGTTTCTACCCGAAACGCTGGTCCTCGCCGGATGCCGTTTCTGCCCGAAACGCTGGTCGTCGCTGGATGCCGCTGCTACCGGAACGATGGTTCTCGCCGGCCGTTTCTACCCGAAACGTGTATCTTCCAAAACAACTATTTTACAATAGTCCAGGTGGCTAGTTCCAGTTAACTACAGGGCCCATAACCTGTTGATAATACCGTAAGAAAACACGAAGTATTTCTGTAGGTAGGTTTGAGATAACTTTATTTGATTCTTGTTCGTCAAGTTATATAATGCTAACATAGTTCGATATCGATTGATATTTCATGCACTGTTTATCACAGTCCCTTATTGACTGCCATACCCTGTCATACCCTCTGCCTATAGTAAACAACACATCCATGCGCGGCGTCCATATGCAAAAGCTCAAGTTACCCACTTGAAGCTTTTGTCACATGACGTTCTGTCAGATGACATCTCAGAGCTTTTTATAGCACGTTCCATATGACAGTTCTTACTGTCAACTGCCGTCCCGTGAATGGCAAATTGTTTATATACAAAGAATATTTCGTACGTATATCACTGCGAAATATTCTTTTTCAACAGGAGCAAACTGCTTCGGCTTTTGTGCATCACTTCCGTTGGATTTATTGATTGTAGTTGGCGCACTCTGAGTGGACGACACCTTGGCACCCTTACGAGGCAATGTAGGGGAGGCTGGATTTCTCCTCTTCCTGGATTCCCCTGGGTTAACCAAAGATGTTCCCTCTCGTGGGTCGTCAGATTCTTGCTCAACGTTAGCCAAACCAGCATAGGGATTTTCGGACAGGACAGATGGCGAAGCATTCTTTAGCATTTCTGCATAAGAACGCCTTGAGCGTTCCTTAAGGGAGCGCTTAATTTTATCCCCGCGCTGCTTGTACGCAGGACATGATTTAAGAGCATATGAAGGGCCCCCGCAGCAAATACACTTTTCAGTTTCTTTGTCGCAAGCACGTATATGGCACCCCTATCCCATTTGTATTGAACTGACATAAGTCAACATCCCAGCGGGCACACAAATTATGGGCCCCACTGACAACTGAAAATGGCGATATAAGATCGATCCACAGTGATTCATAACGTTGCGACACGACTATTTGATGTTCGGTAGAAAAATTAGAAACTGTTTTTTTTTAATTTCAACAGACGAAGTGAAACTTATTAATGAACAATGCTGTTCATTACTGGCAATAGTTTTTCAATTTTCGAATTTGATGGATCCACAAATATATAGAGAAGTTTTTCTTTGTTTTGCATTTGCTTGTTTATTCTACAACATAGTTTTTATTATCAATTACCCTCAAAAAGAATTAATTTTGTTAAAACTTGTCTGTTTGTTGGTTTATATATAGCGATGTTCTTACTGTAATTTTTGATTCTCATGTTCAGATAGATTTCGATAATTTTTCTGACTGTCTCCATCTTGTGGTTTTCGATACAATGCTCGTGGTTTAATAAAAATTTATTTAAGATTTGAATTTCCGGTTGAGCTCTCACGAGTGAATTTGCAATAAGAAAATCGTAATATTTCTCAATATTAACTTTTTGTTTATCGCCAATAAGTACCTGCGTGAAGAAATATAAATACAAGAGTCAAGTTAGTTTTAGGAATACTAATACCTTGAACTCGTATTCTGTCGCCTTACAAATAGATATAACTGATGACGACCCATGCTTACCCATAGCAGTGGAACATTCAATACATTTAAAATCGCCTAATAATTTTCGTTCGACTTCTTTGCCGTGTATTGAAATAAGACTGGTTAAAGCTGCATCCGCAGCGAACGATTCAAAATCTATTAAATATTCTATTGGAGCAGGATTCAGTTGTTTTGGGCGTGTTTCATTACAAGGTTTCTCTCCAGTCTTTTGTATGGCTTCAAGAGCATTAACTTTTTCGGGATTAAAACAATTTCCGGTAGATGGGTTCATGATAGCAGTATTTATGATTAACCGCTTATAGCTAGCCTTGAACTGAGGAGCATTCGGGTTATTATTGCATATTGACTGAATCTATACGTATATATATGATCCACGATCTCCATTTCTTCCACGTATGTTCTGAACAAATTTTTAAAACTTTCTATTGCTACCAAGAATCCCACAAATCCTGTTTTACAACGAGACTCTAGAACTTTTGTTCCATTGGATAGTTTGATGCTCCGTATAAAATGTTCAATATATTCAAATGCGCCATGGTAAAGATCAAAATTCGTTTTTGATAATGGTTTCTTGAAACCTTTGGCATGTTCATCCATACTATTAGTTATATCGAATAAGTCATTAAAGAGATGTATAAATTCAACAGTCGCGAAGCAATCGGCAAAATCGGTCTCGATACTGCTCAGTTGTTCGAGTGCATTAGCGACACTGCTACTAATCACTTGAACAGCCAGTAGCACTTTCATTTTAGAATTTTCAAAGTGTATGTGCTTATCGCATAGTTTAGGAGCTAATTTCAATCCATGAGCTGTTTGGAACCGGTTCAATTCTTCTAAAAATTCCTATTTCACTATGCCATTTGGCGTTAGTAATTGCTTCTGCTTATAGAGCGTGTTCCTTACTAGCTTAAGCATATGTACTGGATCCAAAAGTACATGAACCTCATGATTGCTACTAGGGTGCTGAAAGCATGTTTTCAGTGGCATATAATCTCCTCTAATTTCGCAACCTAAGGCATTCACCGTTGCTATGTTAGTGCACGTTCCATCAAATGTTAGAGCTATTATACATACACCAGCCTCATGTACACTCTCTAAAATAATATTGATAATATTCTTTTTCTCTGTTGAATTCAACCCCTTGATCAAAAAGTAGGCAACCGGTATTTTCCAAGGAGCTTGGATCCCTGTAACCATGAATACGAGAGCTTCTTTTGCAGCCGGAATTTGTTCTACTGATGATGGAGCAGTTCCCGTAGTACCATGAACGGAATGCAATTGAGGCACACCCTCCAGCTTTCTAGTTTGTTCATTCCAAAGAACTTGCTGGCGTATGGCCATTTCATCCATCATAAGAGAGCCTAATAATGGTTTTCCATTGGAAGCCATCTCAGCTGCTTTCAGTTTCAAAGCATCAAGGCTTTCTTTCGTGACTCCGGGTTCACCGCTAACACTTTCATACCAACGGATGATGGTTCTAGGATGTGGTAATGTGTTGTTAAATACTTTGCGCACGTATTTGTAGGCTTTCGGCGAATAAAAATGTAATGTTCTTGCGAAGCTACGTAGTGCGTCACTGTAAGGCTGTCCTTCAGTTCGTGATTTAAGCTCATCCAAGAGAAAATGATTTGATGCGTAATTCTAGAGTTAAGAACAAAGTTAATAACTGTAATGTTATACCTCTAAATATATAGAATCGCACCTGCGAAATAAGGCTGCTTGCCACATCCGAGATCATCTTTCTAGAATGAAGGTTGTCGACTAAACTTTGCATGCTGCTCAAGCGGTCTCTCAACAATTTGTTCTGGCTTCGGAGTTTCCGCAGATTACTTCGTGTTCGTGAGAGCTGCGCTTTAAGTTTGGGCACAGCAACTAAGGCTTCTTCCGGTGTTAGATCATCCTTCACATCCCCAGCGTATCTTACGGTTCTAATAAATAATAGTTGGATAAATAACTAACTGTTCCAAAGAACTCTATTTGTGGACAGTACCTCTGGCGTGTTTGATATGGAGCTTTATGTATATTAACCGAAATTTTTGTTTCCGTTTCATCAACTTCCCCGAACCCTGAATCATGCAGGTGGTTTGATTTGGAGTGTCTGTAATCAGGAGTTGAAAATATATCACCTGGAATATGTCGTGACCACCAGAGCATATAACTTGTGGGGAATATGATGGATAAATAAAATAAAATATTGTATGAACTCAAAACAGTCATCGCTTCACATTCAAATTCAAATTCGAAATATATTCTCAATAAAATTACATTGATTGACTTAATTTTGAATAAAACAATTTAAATAATTGAATAAATTACATTCAAGAACAGCAAACACACAATTGATCAAAGTGTGCTGCTATATGTTGTTTATTTCATTTAGCAACGAAAGTCAAAAAAAAATTTCATTCTCTTGGCAAAGCTTGCAACAGACAGTTGGGAAATTGGAACCCGCAATGGAACGACGGCAGCTCAAGACGAGAGCCAGAAAATCGACTGGTGGTCACGACAGAATATACATAAATCACCGTCGTTACCTCGGTTTAGAAAAGTTGTCAAAAATAACAGGAATAGCTGTCTTGTACAAGAGCTTCCGGCCATTCATGTAATAAAAATCTTTGCTTGAGAAATGGTTCGAGCAGATCCGTGACACATTAAAATTTATTGTTTCATCTGCGATTTCTCTTCCCTCCGCATTAGAAATTGATTGAAGCCATGCCAATCGACGTTGTAAATTCAACGGAAACCGATGCTTAGATATTTTTGGTAAATTATTTTCGATGTACTTATAACCGTGGAAGTCAGTTCCACAACCGGATACAAAACACCTCATACCTATAGCTTACGAAATACTAATTATGCTTATCCGCGGACGTTCACTACGCACGACTTTCAGATGTCAATTGTATTATAGTTTTCAAATGAAATACCTGGAAGGCTACTACGATTGAAAGCTGTTTTGATCTTTGCTCTTGTTGTCGAAATAAAAATGAAGAATGGGAAGAATGCTAATCAAACTTCAAAAAGTCATGCCGTGTCGCTTCGAACCAGCGTAGATCGACCTTAAAACGATGTTTTAGATCTTGGTCAGGAAAAGATGGCGGCGCAAAATTAAATTAGACGGATTCAATCAAACCACATTCCTTCAAAAAATTAATCAACAGTAATGCAGATAATGATAATAGATAATGCACTTCTTAAAAAGAATTTGTCGATTTATATATCAACGGTACATTGGCTTCTGTTCAACGTGTTTGTGTATATGATGACCTGTGACTTCACATCCTTAATTTAAAATTTGAACTTTCGTTCAGACTTAGAATCTGTGGGTTGTAATTGTGGAAATTGGGATGTTGAACTTCGAATCTAGAGTATTGGATACGGAAGTTGAGATTTGAGGTTTAAGATATTGAAGTTAAGCACTCGGAAATAAGGTCTTGAAGTTGGGACATGGGGTTTGAAATTAAGCCTGGACTTGGAGTTTTGATGATGATATTGGAATTTTAACTTTGGATCTGAGAGCAGGAATTCGCTATTTTATAGTGGATATTGGCGATATGAGCTAAACGAATTTTTTTCTGTATCATTGGATGTTGAACTTTGAATCAAAGACTTGCTATCTGATACAGTGGTTTGAGAATTGGGATCAGGGGCTGTTAGTTAGAATATGAGACAAGGGTAAGCAACATGAGATCCTGAACTTGGGATCTGAAGATCTGAGACCTTAAGCTTTGAACTATTTCTCGCGTGTTTTTTGTAAACGGCCAATAAGCATGCTGTCAAAATTCACTTTGAGAGAAAATTCCGGACAAACCGTAACTCGTCGAGAATGGATGTTAACATTTTATGAAAGAGAAAAGTTTTCTCTGTCGTCTACTGCTATGACTTATAATCTGCGATTAATGGTTTGTCCGGAGTTTCCCTTCAAAGTGAATTTTGACAGTATGCTTATTGGCCCTTTTCAAAAAACACGCGTGATTTGTGGATTGGACCTGGTACTTCGAACCTAGAACATGAAATCTCAGACTTTGGAACACGTACTTTAAATATGCAATTTGAATCTAGGATTTGCAACTTGATTCACTTTATATCTTAAATGTTAGACATAGGATGGGACTCGAATCTGGGCCTCGACATCACAAACTTTGAATTTCAGACCCGATAGTTTTGATTTATTTTTAACTATGGATCTAGGACGTGGGCTTGGAGACTACGGAGATTAGGTTTGTGATCTTGAACTTGGAATCTGGTACTTTATAATCAAGCCTAAATTTGTTTTATATATTATATTTTTTAATATAGTTAGCATGTATTAGCAATTAATAAAATCGGTCCACCTAGTGATACAATTCTGTCTTTATCATTTCTCCAACAAGGATTCCATGGTTGGTTATGTTCAATTTAATTGTGAAATTGCATTCTTAGTACACTTTGCCCCTATGAACAATGGCTCGCCAACCACGAACTTGTTGGCGCCGAAAGACTTTTTTCCAGTTGTCCTACTGGAGTTAGGTTTTCGGAAGGGCTCCCCGTCAGAATCACTCACTACAATTGCAGGCGAGACAGGTCACGTCGCCCACTAAAACACTGCTTAAGGCCAATTGCAGCGGGCCTTGATTCTGAATGTGACATTCATTGTGTGGTTCAGAATGTATGGACCTAAGTTGCTAGAATGGAGAGTAAAGATTTTCCGATATGACCGATTCATGATCACGCGAACACGTTTGCGGGTTCGCGTCTGAGACAACGTTTGTAACTTCGTAAGTACTATAACCTTCACCTTATTACCGGAGTGTTATCAAGATTTCGCGATCGCCGCCGTAGGTATGTGTATTCTGGATGCAGTTGAAAACTGGAAAATCCAACCAGCGACAATCGTATTTTCTCTAGTTCTAAACAATGGTATCATGTTGGAAGTAGTTCGATGTATTCGCACAATGATGCGCTATACAGCGCACTACTTCCGACATCATGGATTAGCACCAAGAGAAAAAACTATTGTCGCTGGTTGGATTTTCCAGGTTTCAACTGTAACGATAATAGATGATCGCGAATGGCTTAAGCCTTTGTATGTTACGTGTTTGTCGCGAGTGTGTGATTTCGCGTGTATACATTCAATTTTATAATCATGTGGCCATTCGAATATTCGCGTGTATTCTTGAATGATCGCGAGCGAACCGTGATTCTGATGCTTAATTTTTAGTGTATGGTACAGATGCAATCTAATTACATTCACTGGTCCCCCCATAACACTAGAGCTTCCGGTCATGTCGCCATGGAACGTGTTGTCTATTGAATATGAGCGTCATTTTTTTTTTGATTGGTTCAACTGAAGACATGAGTCTAGGCTGCTAGGAGTAGAGACTTCCGTACGTGACCGTTCCATGACCGCGCGAGTGGTGGGTTAATGCTTGAGACCGCGTTTGTAAGTTTATAGGTGCTACAATGTTTACTTAACTACCTGGGTGTTTTAATGTTGACGAAATAGCAGATGTAAGTATGTGTAGATGATTGCAATTGCATGGTTGCTTTTGTGACCAGGTTTGTTTATCGCGAAGGCCATGAGCGTTTGTACGATAGTACGTATATGAGTATAGATAGAGTATAGTAAAGATATAAATCATAACATGCCGAATAAAGAAAAAAGGATGCAAAGAGATTGATTAGAAGTATATAAATTGACCGATACTATTTTGGTATACGTGAGCAATGGACAAGCAAACTAACAGAAGTACAACAAAAACAGACTAATGAAGTAGAAGAGAAGAACACATGTAACATGCAATCTAATTACATTAACTGGTCTAAATGCAGCAAATGATGATTATTTGCCATTAACGACAATTACATTATGTTATAATTTTATCATGCTATGCTGACCGGGAATGGATGATTCACGTGCGTCGGTAAATTAATTTTACCTTAGTTAATCCAATCCGACCGTCCCGAATGAATAGAATCGAATGCACATATTGAACACCGGAAGTATTATTCACTATTCTACTATTCACTATATACGCCAGTTCTGCACCCATTCCCTGACCCAGCTGTCACAAATACTCAGATGAACACATACACAGATAGACATACGACTAGCACATAACAATAGTACACTAGTACTAAAGACTACAATTACACTAAGTTTTTTTTACACGTTTTTTTTGCATGGATTTTTTTACACGGCTTTTTTACACGGTTTTCGCAATTGGCATGGTTTTTTTGCACGGTTTTCGCAATTAACACGGTTTTCCGCAAAAATATTCTAAGTCCTTTTAAAGGCAAAAAAACTTAGACGATTTCTCAACAAGTTTTTTTGCACGGATTTCGCAAAAATGCTCTAAGTCCTTTTAAAGGCAAAAGACTTAGATGATTTTTAATCGAGTTTTTTTGCACGGATTTTGAAATTAACACGGTTATTCGCAGTCCTATTGAAGGGAAATCACATAGACTATTTTTAATCAAGTTTTTTTTACGCGGATTTTGCTTTTATTCAAAGACCAAAGATATTTGAAAAAGTGGAAAAGGGTTCCTTCTAGCACGTCAACAATTTGGTTGCTTTTGGAACAGTATTAACGCGTAGACGTCGTGTCTGAGGCCATTTTGAAAACCAAAATGGCGACTTCCGGTTCAATGAAATTCTCTAAAACCCCATCAACATGGGTATTTTTGGAACGGGATTGATGAGTGGACGTCAGATATCAATGTTTAAGGCCATTTTGAAAACCAAGATGGCGACTTCCGATTCAATGGAATTCTCTAAAACCCCATCAACATGGGTATTTTTGGAACGGGATTGATGAGTGGACGTCAGATATAGATGTTTAAGGCTATTTTGAAAATCAAGATGGCGACTTCCGGTTCAAAGAAATTCTCTAAACCCCATCAACATGGGTATTTTGGAACGGGATTGATGAGTGGACGTCAGATAACGATGTTTAAGGCCATTTTGAAAACCAATATGGCGACTTCCGGTTCAATGGAATTCTCTAAAACCCCATCAACATGGGTATTTTTGGAACGGGATTGATGAGTAGACGTCAGATATCGATGTCTGTGGCCATTTTGAAGACCAAGATGGCGACTTCCAGATCAGAGAAATTCTCTAAAACCCCATCAATATGGGTATTTTTGGAACGGGATTGATGAGTGGACGTCAGATATTGATGTCTGTGGCCATTTTGAAGACCAAGTAGGTAACTTTCGCTTTGGCGGAATTCTTTAAAACTCAATCAATATGGTTAATTTCGGAATGGTTTTCATGAGTAGGTGCTAGAGATCGATGTTTGGCGCCGTTTTGAAATCCGAGATGGAGACATGCGATTTAGTAAAATTCTCAATAACCAAATCAATGCACGAAAAAACGCCAAAAATGAAAATGTAGGCTTCATTTACAAATAGATATGAAGAATAAATCCATAAGCGTAAGGTCGGGCTTAGTTTTAGCAATATTTTTTAAAGAGAATGCCGAAAAAGCAGCAAATGACCCTAAGGTTAAAACTTCTATAATCGAAGTAAAAAAAATAAGAGGTAGTAACAAATTATCTTTTATTTTTCTGTAACAAATTATCTTTTAATTATCTGATAGTTCTAGACAAAACGTTGCATTTTTCAGGATATCGGGATCGTAGAAAAGAGAAAAGTCATCTACACGTGGGAATAAATTATTTATAAAAAAGTTCATTTGAAAATTATACTAATCAGTCGAGTTCAATGAAATGTTTTGCTCCGCTCTACTTATCCGTTATTAATCTCTGGCTGGTGACTATGGAACCACTTCAGGGTCAATGAAAACAGTACCTAATGCACGATTAACATGGCTTCACGGCTGGACGTTGAACAGCGATTAACCTTCCAAGTTTAGCATCCTATATAACAGCGAGTATGGAAGGTCCCACTCAAACTGATATTATTTACACCAACCTATCCGCTGTTTTTCATATAACAATCGATAAAATTTGTAATCAGCAGTAGTTTTTGCAGTTGTTTCGATCCAAGCTCTCAGATCCAGATATAATGATTGATGATTGCCTGGTACTTATTTTTAAAACAGGAATAGCGTAGGGAACCTACTTGGGACCGTGAATGTTTCTGCTCTACTTCAATGACGTGTGTTTAGTGCTGATAACTCCTCGTCGGTCCTGCACAGATGATTTCAAAATATTTCGTCTCATCCGCTAAACTCATGATTGCCGAATTTCCCAACAACGTCATGTAGCCTTCGCTGATGGCTTTGAAGCAAGAACTGCGTGTGTGTAAATCCGCAAAAGAGAGCTTGGTGATCGAATTCTCATGAAAGACTTTATGGCTGAGCTATGCCTGCCAGACCCCAGAACTTTTTACTGCTAATGCTAGTAAAAACAGGACAGTTCAAAGGGGACTATCTCCCTCCATCACCTCTTAATCGATTGTGCTTTCTCCTCAGACTTTCAACAGCTAAAATGCTCTAGGTTCTGGCAGGCAGACCAGAACCTAGAACTTTTTAGCTGCCGAAAATCTGGAAAGAAGGCACAATCTATTAAGAGGTGATTGTCCTGGTTTTTTTCTCGCTGAATTGTCCTGGTTTTTTACTCGCTTTATATGGTCACCCTACGTATCTCAAATGTGGTTCATCGCCAAAAAGGCGGTGCTAACAAGTAAACCGCTAGTTAATGCGCTTTCAAAATCATTTCTATCAAAATTTACGGTAATCGTATCCTCTACGATATCTACTACACAATTGTTGTGATTATTTCCCAACAAATCGCGCAAAAATCTGTTCCATACAGCACAACGCAAATAATTAAGGTTGCAAAACAAATCGGCAACTTTAGTTGCTAAACACTAAGAAACGATCGAAGCATTTTTCCGTCAAGGTCACTTTTCTGATTCAAATTTTTGTAGGTATTTTCTTGCTTCCATCCAATTAGTCAGTTTATTTGTTTTATCGCACATTTTTCGGATATTATTATAGAAGATAACTAACCCGATAAGAGAAAAGTTATTTACCAAAGCACGAAATGGAAATTTCATTTGTAATTCTGAGAACGATTTTGTGGTCCTAATAAGGACCGTTTGTTGTTAATATTATTTCGCCGTTCCCTTGCCAATAACAATGCGACTTCTGCACGCGTCTAGTGATGGAGGCAATTTTCAAAGCGCCTTTGTTTGTTGCTGCTAACGGAGAGCGTTCCTTCCAGGAACTAACGAAGCGGGTCGCCGGCGGTAAACGAACTGATTTCAACGATGATCAAATGCAAACTGAAAACATTTTCCTACAGAGAATTCATTTTACGTATCTCAGATGTGGTTCATCGCCAAAAAGGCGGTGCTAACATGTAAACCACCAATTAAAGCACGGCTAATTAATGCTTTTACAAAATTATTTCTATCAAAATTTAGGGTAATCGTATCCTCTACGGAATCTGCTACACAATTGTTATGATTATTTCCCAAATCACGCAAGAATCTGTTTTTTCCGTACAGCACAGCGGCAATTATTGGCCGTTTTGGTTATGAGAATCGTTTAGGTACGTACGTCCGTACACTATTCGTCGACCATCAAGTATCGAATGACAAGGCAAAAAGGAAATTCAACATATATATTTATAACTTTTATTTTGTTTGATTGACCTCTTAAATGCTCTGTATTGACGGCTCTGCTCGGAATAGCCGCCTCGTGTATGCACATTTCCCTTTTTTCGTGAAAATTTTCAATTTTAATTCAACCGAATTTCAACAGAATACTTATATAGTACATCAATCTAATTAGCAATTATATTCAAGTCAGATGTTTCTGAATCGATTGGTGTATAAATCCGATTGAAATCCGTCAACTAATTGCGAAGTTATAACCGTACAAACCTTACATAGTTTCGTTACATAGGAGATTTTCAAAATTTAGAATGACACCCAGCCCCAGATAGTGGAGAAAGACATTTTTAATGTCAAAATAAGCCATAATTCCGAAAGCAGCTCCGTCGAAGCTAGCCTGTGCCGTTTCTGCTAAGACTTTATCCCAGATCTTATCATAAAAGCACGCTAGCCCAACTTGAATGCCAACCGGCACATAAGGATCGATGCCAGTAACATCCTGATTACTGCATACTGGTCATGGCGAACGTCAACGGACAGCACACGGATCACGAATTGGACGGCGACTGGGAGAATAGGAAGAAGTTAAAGACTTAAGCCCGGAGACGGTGATTGTGTGCAAGGATCTGGATGAGATCAGGGCGGTAGACGAGCTGAGAGATGCACTGAAGGCACAGTGCAACTTGGGCGAGGTGCATATGACGATCCGGCTAAAGAGGTACGGAGGAACATAGACAGCGATGATTCGTCTACTGGTAACCGCTGCTGACAAGGCGCTGAAGGTAGGCAAAGTTACGGTTGGATGGTCGAGATGCCCATAGAGAGCCACCCCATGAGCGAATAAACAAGCGGAAAATACTAAAAGTGTTTGGGTTTTGGACATTAGGGCATTGCATTTTTTTTTTGAATTCTCAAAGGCCCCCCCTCTGATGTTGTGACAAATGTCAAAGTAAGCTCAGATGCCAAATTTCACATCATTTGGACAATTCTAGACCCCCGCCCACCTCGCTTGAAATTTTTATAATTGGTGCTATGGGAAAATGTGGAGGAAAAGTATATTAAATGCAATAACTTTTGAAGTAACAATCAGAAAATTACAATTTATACCTCTTTTTAAAGGAAATGACCTTAGTATTAGAATGGAGATATTCCTGTTTCTACAAAAATACGGGAAAGTGGGGTACTGGGTCATTTTGACCACAAAATCCCCTATTTTTGAATTTTCTGCTCCGTTGTGCAAACCATACATATTTTGCAGTTTTTCTAATGTGAAAAAATCTCAGAAATCGAACGGAACCTTTTAGACCTTTTTCCGAATACGAGAAGTTGGGGTTATAGGGCCCTTTTCATTTATATTGAATTTTATCATTTTCTCGTGCATATATCTCTATTATTCTTCATTCAATTTTCATAAATTGTTCCTTGTTTAACGCGAAAAATCCTTAGAAACAAAATAAAAATAGATTCGTTACCGGTAAAATTCAGAAACATCAAATTATCTGACATATAGTCTCGATTTCACATTTTTATCATAAAATCGCACATATTAACTCCATTTAACAGCAAAATTCTTATTAATTCACTATTTATAGTAAAAAATGCGCTTGGGAATCACATGAGAAAAGTTTCATACCTGGAAAAATAGGGGAAGTTGAGGTATTAGGACATTTAATGAAAAAATGTGGTTTGTAGAGTTAATGTCAAAAAATAGGATGTTTTTGAATTTTAACGCAAGCGAATCTATTTTTGTTGTATTTCTAAGAATTTTCCACGTTCAAAAAGGTACAATTTATTAAAATTGAATGAAGAATAATAGAGATATATGCACGAGAAAATGATAAAATTTAATATAAATGACAAAAGGCCCTATAACCCTAACTTCTCGTATTCGGAAAATTGTTCAAAAGGTTCCGTTCGATTTCTGAGATTTTTTTACATTAGAAAAACTGCAAAATATGTATGGTTTGCACAACGGAGCAGAAAAATAAAAAAATTAGGGGATTTTGGGGCCAAAATGGCCCAGTACCCCACTTTTCCGTATTTTTGTAGAAACAGGAATGTCTCCATTCAAATATTAAGGTTATTTCCTTTAAAAAGAGGTATAAATTGTAATTTTCTGATTGTTACTTCAAAAGTTATTGCATTTAATATATTTTTCCTCCACATTTTCCCATAGCACCAATTTCAAAAATTTCAAGCGAAGTGGGCGGGGGTCTAGAATTGTCCAAATGATGTGAAACTTGGCATCTGAGCTTACTTTGACATTTGTCACAACATGAGAGGGGGGGCCTTTGAGAATTAAAAAAAAAATTTTTTTGCAATGCCCTATTGGACATTTGACAGGGCTTGCAAAGGTCCGGATAGGTCAAGGATGTGCAAGAAATACAGGGACACGGGTCGTTCTGTGATAGCACGCCGAGACCGAAGCGCATGCTTTGCACTCCAAAAGACGGGAACGGAAGCGATGCAAGTTATGGGTAGTTTCCCAATCCAAGAAGTTCCGTTAGTTCATTTCGGAGGGACGAGAGGGAGTCCATCAACGTCACATTCTGTGGTCCTTCACTGACGGTGAACATGGACTGTAGAGTACGCGAGAAGTATACCCACAGCGACCTCTAGGCCGTATAGGCCAACGCACGGAAACGCTCCCGATCGCATAGCAACTAATATATTAGTCGAATTTCTGAAATCGATTGGTTAAAATTTGGTACAGCTAAACGATTGTTGATTTTTCTAAACTTTCATTTTTGTTTTTGAATGAACAAAACAGTTGCTGAAACAACTAAATCATCTAGTTGAAAATGTGATGCTGTCAGTTAGCAAAGACACACACCATCCGAATCAGCTCATCAAATAGCTGTAACAACTAATATAATTGTCGATTTCAAGATTGATGCGAGTTGAAACTGAAAACCGAAATGGTTGTTTCAGTCAATTGTAATATTGGAATAATTCCCAACCAGTTGTAACAACTAATATAATTGTTGATTTCAAGATTGGTGCGTGTTGAAACTAAAAACCAAGATGGTTGTTTCAATCAATTGTATTATTGAAAAATATCCCAACCAGTTGTAACAGCTAACGATTTTGTTAATTATAAGGAGGATTTGTTACCCAGTAATAAAAAGCCAAATTATCTTCGAAGAAGTTTATTGCTATCATATCAATGGCTTGATTTATCCAAACGCGTTGTATCACTAGGAAATATAAATATTAACACTGTTCAGCGCCAATACGTTTACATTAATTCTATTTTATAAAAAATATATAGCATTGACTTTCTATACGAATTATGGTTCCATGTTCCACTAGATTCTCTATTTGCATGGAACAATTATTTATGCAATGATAGAATATACAGATCAATTTACTGATGGAGACTAATGTCCTATTCTAATGTCTAACATTTGTTAACATGTGAGAAAATTGGATGGCTGATTTGTAAGAACACATGAAACATACACACCTGGTTCCAGAAGATTTGCTCACGTTCGAACATCAGTCGAATCATGCAATTTGTTGTCTACCTGATGTATTATATAAAAATACTTCCATAAATTCACATATATATCACTAAATTAGGTAGGCACTTCTAAGTATTATAACTGGTTTATTAATCTAAACTTCAAAATCAAGCTCTTTTATGTTAGTCTCAAAAATTTTACAAAATGAACATAGCGAGAAAACTGACGTATCCTTTTCAACTAAAGAAATGGTTAAATAAAATTTGCAAATTTTTGTTTCCTTTTTGCTGTCTTTATTTTCTGAAAACTGACAGCTTTCAAAAACAACTAATTTATTCAGCCAATTGATGATGCGAAAATCAACAGGACAGTTAGTTGAATCAACAATTTTTAGTTGAAACAGTCAAGACAAAAATCAAAAATTGCAATATTCATTTTTTGTGATTGCGGGGTTTTCCGTGCGGAAATGTGTGGCGATAAAATCCTTAAAGATTCAATGGCTTCACAGAGATAGTAGAGGAAGTTCAAGTTCAAGATCAACACAAATAAAGAACAACGGGTCAGAAAACTAAAGTTGATCGATGTAAATCTCAATATATACGAATACAAACCTAAAAACCAAACCAATGTATTCGTCACTGATTGCACACGAGAACACAAAGGGACCCCGATTGTCACGTGATAATACAAAATAATCCTCTCTACGCTGATGGAAAGAATCCCATTTCCCCAGGGTAGATAACCGTTTTGACCTGCTGAAAGAGGAAGTCGGAGGAACAGAATTTACAACACGGAGGAAAGCTACAGGTAACCAATTGAATCGCATATAGAGGTCGAGCTACGAGCTCCATTCGGCTGCGAGAGGAGAATAAAGAGCAGGAAACGGACACCGATCCACCCAACACCATCAACACATACAGTGGTAGATGTCCTAGTGAAGCGATGGCTGCTGGCCCTCGAAGTTTTTCACAATTATACTTAGCATCCAAACAGCAAAAACTGACTAGACAAAGAAACAATACAGCCATCATCTATAAGACGATGCAAGGTCCAACAATTACTAACAAAGTAGACTGTAAGAAGCTTACAACCTGCAGCACAATATTGAGAACTTCCGACCAGTCGGCGCTCGAGAACAGCTTGATGACTTTCTCCATGAGAACTCCGTGAAAGTGACCATGCTGCAAAAAGAATTTAAAAATATAAAAGGTTTTGATTCAATTTCATATCCTTTTGTGTTCACCCAGAACAGGATATTTATCAAGGCCAAAGTCAAAAATTTATTCCAGCAACCTGAAGATTTAGATGGTGATATACTGCCCATGATCGCACTTTAGTCCCATAAATATAGGAAATACCATAGAAAAGGGGACAACTATGCGATCATGGGTAGTATACTGCCCATAAAAACATAAGAGTCCCATATGGATTTTTGTCGAAAATGAGTTATCCGTTGGATTTTATTCTGTATCACCTTTGAATCACACTGCACAAATAAGATTTACAGGTTTGTTTAGAAAATATAAAAAAAATACCAAAACATGGTTGTCCCATCGATTTGGTTCAATGGATGGGACATCCTTAAACAGCGTTTTTCTCGGTTTGCTGTTTTTCAACATAGGACTCTTATGCTTTTATGGACAGTATACTTGTCGGTGGAGACTTCAATGAACATCACCAAACCTGGAGTTGAGAACTGCTCAAAAAGAAACACGGTTAACGCGGTACTCGAAGCTTCTTAATTCAACCTGCTAAATGACGGATCGTCCACCTGTATGTCGGCAACACAGGCAGTTTAGTGGCCAAAGTCACATAGGAGCTAGTCCCCGACGAATTCAGAAACAATCACTTGTCCATCATAACAGAGATTGGTACTGAAATCCCGTAGCCAAAGGAAAATTAACCCGCATCACCAGCGCAAAAGTAGCAGAAGCGATCAACAAACTCAAACCACTATATACAACCCGACAGAAAACCGCCCTATATTCGAAGAGAGCATGTGTGAAGTGTGAATCCAGCATCGTGGTGAAAGGAAAGAAAGTAAATTATCTTAATCGGTGGTGAACCAACGTGATAGATGCAGCATATAAGTCAAAACGATCCCAAATAAATCAACTCAACTTCCAACAAGCACGAGCCGAAGCAAAAGCCAAACGAACGTACTGTGTAGAACTATCAGAAGCTACCATTTACGAAACATTATCAAAGGACTAAACTACTGCAAACTTGTCAATCTCTAGACGAATAGTTCTTAAAACAGCAGGATACGTCCACAATGAAGGACTTCCCCACGGTTGTCCGCTCTCTTCCACCTTGTTGTTGTTTGTTACACCGTAGTGACCCTGGTCGAATAGCAGCAACGTAAAGCAAAACACTGTCAAGATTGTTGGAAACATAAATTTCTAGAAACTAATCACCGATACCCGGACTACAGCCACTTGTACAGTGATGCCTCCAAAACACCGCCAGGGAGTAG
Organism: Topomyia yanbarensis; assembly: GCF_030247195.1. NCBI lineage: Eukaryota > Metazoa > Arthropoda > Insecta > Diptera > Culicidae > Topomyia > Topomyia yanbarensis. The sequence goes on along the minus strand of NC_080670.1, from coordinate 102,403,863 downwards.
TCAATAATAGCACAGACCAGAAATACAGTAGCAGAAAAAATCAACCTCAACCTCACAATCACCAATTCTGAGCTATTGGTAATCCTGCCAGCCATCGGAACCAAAAAATTATATTCATGGACTCCCGAGAAGTCTGCCGACTACAATAAATACCAAATCACAAAGGAATTTCGGGAAACGATGATAAAAGAGTTTCGAGCAACCCAAGGACCGCAAATAAACATCCTCACCTCAACTCTCTCATGTGCTTTTTGCCTCACCAGGTGTAACACCGAAGAGGAATGGACAAAAAACATTCTCCAATACATAAGAAAAAAGAATCTGGCCTCTCAGCTTAATGAAGAAATTGACCGGAAAAATCTGATACAAAGGACTGGACCCCAATACAGAAAAATATCACATTTAACCGTACTAGAACCGGACACACAAACATCAAGAAAGGAAGATACCTATAAATGGGGTCTTGAATCAAACGACACCTACAACTGGTGCAGACCTCAACCACCTTCTTGAGCAACAGCCCAAAATTTAGCACACAACGATTAGAATTCGCACGATGTACTAGGGTACTGCAAACTTTAACCACGATTCTTCTCGTAAACGAACTAAAGCTGACACAAGTTTTCTCGTTCCTCAAGTCTATGAACCTATAAATTAAAAAATAAACCAATTTCATACCAAAGAACACTGGAGACAACCTAACAACCACATTAGCGAGATGGACCATGACTGGTCTTCACCGTCTAATAAAACGCAAAACGAAGAAAGTACCTTATACGGATGTGATCTTGTTGGGTAGAAAATCAACGACATCAAGTGCGAGATTACTCGGTAAAGGATTCAGATGCGAATTTGTAACTCGTCCCGTCTCAATCTGGGTTGAATTTTTCAATGTAATCTACCGGTCAAGTCCTTCACCTTAATCAAGCTTTTATGAGGATTTTGCTTTTAGATTTGAGCTGCTCTATGTTCGTTGCTTACAAAACCCATATACATGACAGGTTCAATCGAATCGAGTCAAAAACTAAATTAACATTAAACACCTAAATCAGACACTACCGATTCCTACACATTGAACATTTACCGCCAGGGGAAAACCTTCCCTAATGGAAAAAATGGCGTACTGTTGACCGGAATTGAACCTCTGCTCCGCAAACTATTTTCAGTTCATTTGTATAACTACACCGGGTAATGAGACCGGTGCAGTCTCGATTTCCGGCTTTCTTGGCAGCAACATTTTCACTGGTGACAAATCGATCCGATCTAATAACCGCACATACGCTTGCTGACATATTGCGATCTGCAATGAACGCTAGTGGCATGAACATCATAGCTTCTTATCGCAGCTTACTGTATACATACGTATACATATAATTAAAAAAACCACTAAAATTTGATTAATTTATGCGAAAAATATACTTTTGTTTACGTAAGAAAGAACAAAACAAACACTTCCCAGCTAATAATTTGACAGATTATCCGTCGAAAGTGCAATAATAACCAACCCTTCGATGAACAGGGTTGTGCCATTTTTTCGTATCGTTATGCGTTACATGCCTACATTTGCGGTGGATGCAAGCAAACATCGTCGTAAATTAAAATTAATTATTTTGTAGCATTACCTCTTTAAAATGCCAAAAGTTTTATGTCAATCATGCTAAAATATATTAAACCAATGATTCCAATGAAATTCCAGTTCATAAATGGTATTTTTCCATGAAAACCCAATGCATGCATTTTATGCATGGTTTATGTAAACGCACCCTTATTTCCACAATATGTGGCTGTGTGGCTCGACTGCTTGCAATTGCTGCAGCTCATGACCCGCGGTGCAAACAGGCGAACTGGTAGGCGAACCTTGTCAAGGAGGATGTAGTTGGGAAGAGAGGACCCGGCGAATGTCACCCGAATCGAGCCTGATAGAGAGTAGGTAGTCTTACCTCCCTCGGTGTTTGCGGTATACAATTGTTTGCATTCTAAGATCTTAATCTGTTCAAGAGAGGGGTCCTTAAAGCAGCCAACCCCGTGCTCCAACAGTTCTTCGCATTTCAGGCCCGGTTCGGACACTACCCCATCGATTTCACAGGCTACATAAGGCACGTACGCTTTAAATTCCCGCGTAAAGCGCTCACAGCAAGCAATCGCGTTTGCCTGGCCGAGATCATTTACTAGAACACGTATCTTGTTTGCCCGAACACGTGTTATCTGAGTTACGGCCGGGTAATTAGCAGTCAGATCTCGAGAAAGTTTTAATATATTAACCGGTTTCTCTCCGGTCCGAAAATATAGCACCCATGGCCCAGAGGAACCTTCTGGGTACTGCTTTATACGGGGAGCAATGCGAGTATTAGGGGGATCAGGGACTTCCATGATTACATCAGATGGTATTTCGCCCTCGGCCATTTAAGCCCCCGTCGGGCAATCCGCCATTTTTCGTGTTTTTTTGCGGTTTTTTATTTTATTTTCAAAGAAAATGACAAAATATGGAAAAAAGAAAAAAATCACGACCTAGATAATTGTTTTTACTATGAATTGGCCGAAATGGAAAATTCAAAATTTTCCAACTCGGAAAACTGTGTGCTTTTTCCGGTTGAAAAAGCACACAGTTTTTGCAATCATGTGTTTAAAATTTTGATTTTTCCAATACAACATAGCTAAACAATTTTTCTAGGACGTGATTTTCTCCGATTTTCCATATTTTCCGCTTTTCATTGAAAAATTTCCATTTTACTAGAAGCAGTTTTTCCACCCGCACAGACACAACTAAAGTAAAATTTGTATGTATAGGTGCGCAAAAGAGGAGCAATATTTTTAACCTGCTGTTTTTTCGATATTTCCTACAAAACTACCCAAGTGTTGCATATGTACGGATTCGTTAGAAACCAAGAAATCTGATGGTACAAAGAAAAAATCGTTTTGGAAAACTTCATAACAGCGTTTTTCAATTTTCCTCGCGATACGCAGTGTACCGTCGCACGCGAAACAGCGTGGAAAAATACGAAAAGAAAAACAAGTGTACTAAAAGTTATCCTTGGGTTAATGCAGATGGCGTGCTACGAAAGCTCGAAATATCGAAAGCTTTTAGCACAACTGTTTTTGAGTAATTCTGAATGTAGAAATAGTTGAAAATGATTTCAAATAAATTTCTTCATTGAAACTTGATGATTTTCGATTCTCTTGGGAGATCTATGATATTTTATTATTTTACGAGACTGAAACAAACCGCGATGCTATTTTATCTTTATGCGCCAAATAATGGAAAAACATTTTCTATGTCGAATTTGCATGTTGATATTTGATGATTTTGAAACTGATGATCGTTTGAAACCAACGGTTTTGTGTTGAATTGATAACACATATTTAAAAACATCTTTTGCTTTATTCCAAACAATAATGGAAGTTTGCCAAATTGAAAATTATTTGGAAGTTCCATCAATTATCACATGTCACAATTTTTTGTAAGATTGGTTTTATTTCTCAGAAACCGATTTCTTTGTAGTTGGATTTAAAAAAAATTAAATGACGCATTTTGCGAGATTGTAAACCAAAATAATATATTTGTTTTGATAATATTTCTTTTTCTTTTGTTTTATTGAGATTCGAGAGTAGGTATCACGAAAATCACGCTGAGAGCAACAACTTTTTTTTTGTTTCCATAGCGTTATTACGCCATGAAAATTTGAGTTTTTCAGGAAGTATATTTTATAACGGCCGTATCGTATTTCATTTATGAATCAATCAATAGTCCCGACCAGGACGATTGAAAATTATTTTAATTTTAATGATTGATAATATTTTATTGCTTATTGAATGTTAAAGTTCATTGAAATAAGGAAAAAATAATTAGATCAATTTCATTTTTTCCGTTGAATTTTTGAAAAACTTTTATTTGGCTCTCTCTAATCAATTTACTTAGTACACTTCCATTGACTTATAACGATTTATAGAAAAGATACGATTAATCGTGTATTGTAAATGATATGCGTAGTTTGAACTACCATAAACTCATTCTGTTTGAATATTCCAACGTTGGAATACACAAATCTGTCACGTAGTTTTAAAAATACCCACATGGCTCCCTGCAGATCACCTGATAAAGAATCTGAAATCCAAATCGATCACTTTCAAATCAACAGAAAATGCTTTAGTAGTTATATTGGTCAGGAAGATTGTGCCACCAGGACTACGTCCAGCAACTGGCGGTAGCACTGCTGACAGTAAAATATGTACTTACTTGGTTAATTTTGAGCTCTTCGAGGAATAATATTTTTTCTGAATTGCGCAATTAATTTTTCATCGTTTTGTTTTACAACTTCCAATATGGATTTTTTATAATTCCACAAATGATAAAAAAGCTCTCCAAAAATTTTTGAGAAGGTTAAGAGCTACGCGATTATGGACAAAACTAATTGAAATAGATAGACCAGGCGGCACTAGTGAGCATGTATTATTTTTCAATTTCTGAATCTCGAAAACATTATTTAGAAGTGTGATGTCTTCGGCAATATTCATCAGCGAGTCGAGTGCTACCCGACGGCGAATAGATAATTACAGAATTCGCCCATCATGCGGCGCTAGGGAAACTAACGTCCAATTCATGTTAGGTAAAGTTTATTAATTTAGGAAAATGACGTTTTCTGTAATGTAATCCAAGTCACAACTGAAGTTTTATAGCACGCTACAAGTGCAATCTAGGTTGTATGGGTGTCTATAAAATTACCATAAAGCCTAAATTGTTACTGGGGCAAGGACTATTTAATGATGTAATGATTAAATTGGATATCACCCTCAAGGCGGCGCTAGTGAGCACACACTTTTTTATTTCAAAATCCCAAAATAGGAAGGTGGGAAAAAATTTGGGAGGACTATCAAATTGATTTTTATTGTATAAATTATTTTTCCTTAGAAAACCTTACAGAATGATTCTGTTTCACTATCCTGCATCAAACAAAAATTTTAAAAAGGAATCGTCATGTGTTTTCAAGAAATTTCCATGATCACCAGTGGAAATTGGTGGGTTGGAAAAAATGGGAGCACGATCAAATTGAGTTTTATAGAAAGAAATATTTTTGTTTACGAAACCTTGCAGAATGATTCTGTTTCCCTATCCTGCATCCATCAGAAGAAGAAAATTTTATCGCCATGTGTTTTCAAGTAATTTCCGTGATCAGTAATGGAAATTGGTGGGTTGGAAAAAAAATTGGGAGGACGATCAAATTGATTTTTATAGAAAGAAATATTTTTGTTAACGAAACCTTGCAGAATGATTTTGTTTGCCTATCCTGTATTCATCAAAAGAAGAAAATTTTATTGCCATGTGTTTTCAAGTAATTTCCTTGATCAGTAGTGGACATTGGTGGGTTGGAAAAAAATGGGAACACGATCAAATTGAGTTTTATAGAAAGAAATATTTTTGTTTACGAAACCTTGCAGAATGATTCTGTTTCCCTATCCTGCATCCATCAGAAGAAGAAAATTTTATCGCCATGTGTTTTCAAGTAATTTCCGTGATCAGTAAGGGAAATTGGTGGGTTGGAAAAAAATTGGGAGAACGATCAAATTGATTTTTATAGAAAGAAATATTTTTGTTTACGAAACTTTGCAGGATGATTTTGTTTGCCTATCCTGTATCCATCAGAAGAAGAAAATTTTATTGCCATGTGTTTGCAAGTAATTTCCGTGATTAGTAGTGGAAATTGGTGGGTTGGAAAAAATGGGAGCACGATCAAATTGATTATTATAGAAAGAAATATTTTTGTTTACGAAAACTTGCAGATTGATTTTGTTTGCCTATCCTGTATTCATCAGAAGAAGAAAATTTTATTGCCATGTGTTTGCAAGTAATTTCCGTGATTAGTAGTGGAAATTGGTGGGTTGGAAAAAATG
>NC_080670.1:102354340-102397477 GCF_030247195.1 Topomyia yanbarensis | reverse complement strand
TACAAAGACAAGACAAAGACAAGACAAAGACAAGACAAAGACAAGACAAAGACAAGACAAAGACAAGACAAAGACAAGACAAAGACAAGACAAAGACAAGACAAAGACAAGACAAAGACAAGACAAAGACAAGACAAAGACAAGACAAAGACAAGACAAAGACAAGACAAAGACAAGACAAAGACAAGACAAAGACAAGACAAAGACAAGACAAAGACAAGACAAAGACAAGACAAAGACAAGGCAAAGACAAGACAAAGACAAGACAAAGACAAGACAAAGACAAGACAAAGACAAGACAAAGACAAGACAAAGACAAGACAAAGACAAGACAAAGACAAGACAAAGACAAGACAAAGACAAGACAAAGACAAGACAAAGACAAGACAAAGACAAGACAAAGACAAGACAAAGACAAGACAAAGACAAGACAAAGACAAGACAAAGACAAGACAAAGACAAGACAAAGACAAGACAAAGACAAGACAAAGACAAGACAAAGACAAGACAAAGACAAGACAAAGACAAGACAAAGACAAGACAAAGACAAGACAAAGACAAGACAAAGACAAGACAAAGACAAGACAAAGACAAGACAAAGACAAGACAAGAAAGACAAGACAAAGACAAGACAAGACAAGACAAAGACAAGACAAAGACAAGACAAAGACAAGACAAAGACAAGACAAAGACAAGACAAAGACAAGACAAAGACAAGACAAAGACAAGACAAAGACAAGACAAAGACAAGACAAAGACAAGACAAAGACAAGACAAAGACAAGACAAAGACAAGACAAAGACAAGACAAAGACAAGACAAAGACAAGACAAAGACAAGACAAAGACAAGACAAAGACAAGACAAAGACAAGACAAAGACAAGACAAAGACAAGACAAGACAAGACAAAGACAAGACAAAGACAAGACAAAGACAAGACAAAGACAAGACAAAGACAAGACAAAGACAAGACAAAGACAAGACAAAGACAAGACAAAGACAAGACAAAGACAAGACAAAGACAAGACAAAGACAAGACAAAGACAAGACAAAGACAAGACAAAGACAAGACAAAGACAAGACAAAGACAAGACAAAGACAAGACAAAGACAAGACAAAGACAAGACAAAGACAAGACAAAGACAAGACAAAGACAAGACAAAGACAAGACAAAGACAAGACAAAGACAAGACAAAGACAAGACAAAGACAAGACAAAGACAAGACAAAGACAAGACAAAGACAAGACAAAGACAAGACAAAGACAAGACAAAGACAAGACAAAGACAAGACAAAGACAAGACAAAGACAGACAAAGACAAGACAAAGACAAGACAAAGACAAGACAAAGACAAGACAAAGACAAGACAAAGACAAGACAAAGACAAGACAAAGACAAGACAAAGACAAGACAAAGACAAGACAAAGACAAGACAAAGACAAGACAAAGACAAGACAAAGACAAGACAAAGACAAGACAAAGACAAGACAAAGACAAGACAAAGACAAGACAAAGACAAGACAAAGACAAGACAAAGACAAGACAAAGACAAGACAAAGACAAGACAAAGACAAGACAAAGACAAGACAAAGACAAGACAAAGACAAGACAAAGACAAGACAAAGACAAGACAAAGACAAGACAAAGACAAGACAAAGACAAGACAAAGACAAGACAAAGACAAGACAAAGACAAGACAAAGACAAGACAAAGACAAGACAAAGACAAGACAAAGACAAGACAAAGACAAGACAAAGACAAGACAAAGACAAGACAAAGACAAGACAAAGACAAGACAAAGACAAGACAAAGACAAGACAAAGACAAGACAAGACAAAGACAAGACAAAGACAAGACAAAGACAAGACAAAGACAAGACAAAGACAAGACAAAGACAAGACAAAGACAAGACAAAGACAAGACAAAGACAAGACAAAGACAAGACAAAGACAAGACAAAGACAAGACAAAGACAAGACAAAGACAAGACAAAGACAAGACAAAGACAAGACAAAGACAAGACAAAGACAAGACAAAGACAAGACAAAGACAAGACAAAGACAAGACAAAGACAAGACAAGACAAGACAAAGACAAGACAAAGACAAGACAAAGACAAGACAAAGACAAGACAAAGACAAGACAAAGACAAGACAAAGACAAGACAAAGACAAGACAAAGACAAGACAAAGACAAGACAAAGACAAGACAAAGACAAGACAAAGACAAGACAAAGACAAGACAAAGACAAGACAAAGACAAGACAAAGACAAGACAAAGACAAGACAAAGACAAACAAAGACAAGACAAAGACAAGACAAAGACAAGACAAAGACAAGACAAAGACAAGACAAAGACAAGACAAAGACAAGACAAAGACAAGACAAAGACAAGACAAAGACAAGACAAAGACAAGACAAAGACAAGACAAAGACAAGACAAAGACAAGACAAAGACAAGACAAAGACAAGACAAAGACAAGACAAAGACAAGACAAAGACAAGACAAAGACAAGACAAAGACAAGACAAAGACAAGACAAAGACAAGACAAAGACAAGACAAAGACAAGACAAAGACAAGACAAAGACAAGACAAAGACAAGACAAAGACAAGACAAAGACAAGACAAAGACAAGACAAAGACAAGACAAAGACAAGACAAAGACAAGACAAAGACAAGACAAAGACAAGACAAAGACAAGACAAAGACAAGACAAGACAAGACAAAGACAAAGACAAGACAAAGACAAGACAAAGACAAGACAAAGACAAGACAAAGACAAGACAAAGACAAGACAAAGACAAGACAAAGACAAAGACAAGACAAAGACAAGACAAAGACAAGACAAAGACAAGACAAAGACAAGACAAAGACAAGACAAAGACAAGACAAAGACAAGACAAAGACAAGACAAAGACAAGACAAAGACAAGACAAAGACAAGACAAAGACAAGACAAAGACAAGACAAAGACAAGACAAAGACAAGACAAAGACAAGACAAAGACAAGACAAAGACAAGACAAAGACAAGACAAAGACAAGACAAAGACAAGACAAAGACAAGACAAAGACAAAGACAAGACAAAGACAAGACAAAGACAAGACAAAGACAAGACAAAGACAAGACAAAGACAAGACAAAGACAAGACAAAGACAAGACAAAGACAAGACAAAGACAAGACAAAGACAAGACAAAGACAAGACAAAGACAAGACAAAGACAAGACAAAGACAAGACAAAGACAAGACAAGACAAGACAAGACAAAGACAAGACAAAGACAAGACAAAGACAAGACAAAGACAAGACAAAGACAAGACAAAGACAAGACAAAGACAAGACAAAGACAAGACAAAGACAAGACAAAGACAAGACAAAGACAAGACAAAGACAAGACAAAGACAAGACAAAGACAAGACAAAGACAAGACAAAGACAAGACAAAGACAAGACAAAGACAAGACAAAGACAAGACAAAGACAAGACAAAGACAAGACAAAGACAAGACAAAGACAAGACAAAGACAAGACAAAGACAAGACAAAGACAAGACAAAGACAAGACAAAGACAAGACAAAGACAAGACAAAGACAAGACAAAGACAAGACAAAGACAAGACAAAGACAAGACAAAGACAAGACAAAGACAAGACAAAGACAAGACAAAGACAAGACAAAGACAAGACAAAGACAAGACAAAGACAAGACAAAGACAAGACAAAGACAAGACAAAGACAAGACAAAGACAAGACAAAGACAAGACAAAGACAAGACAAAGACAAGACAAAGACAAGACAAAGACAAGACAAAGACAAGACAAAGACAAGACAAAGACAAGACAAAGACAAGACAAAGACAAGACAAAGACAAGACAAAGACAAGACAAAGACAAGACAAAGACAAGACAAAGACAAGACAAAGACAAGACAAAGACAAGACAAAGACAAGACAAAGACAAGACAAAGACAAGACAAAGACAAGACAAAGACAAGACAAAGACAAGACAAAGACAAGACAAAGACAAGACAAAGACAAGACAAAGACAAGACAAAGACAAGACAAAGACAAGACAAAGACAAGACAAAGACAAGACAAAGACAAGACAAAGACAAGACAAAGACAAGACAAAGACAAGACAAAGACAAGACAAAGACAAGACAAAGACAAGACAAAGACAAGACAAAGACAAGACAAAGACAAGACAAAGACAAGACAAAGACAAGACAAAGACAAGACAAAGACAAGACAAAGACAAGACAAAGACAAGACAAAGACAAGACAAAGACAAGACAAAGACAAGACAAAGACAAGACAAAGACAAGACAAAGACAAGACAAAGACAAGACAAAGACAAGACAAAGACAAGACAAAGACAAGACAAAGACAAGACAAAGACAAGACAAAGACAAGACAAAGACAAGACAAAGACAAGACAAAGACAAGACAAAGACAAGACAAGACAAACAAGACAAGACAAAGACAAGACAAAGACAAGACAAAGACAAGACAAAGACAAGACAAAGACAAGACAAAGACAAGACAAAGACAAGACAAAGACAAGACAAAGACAAGACAAAGACAAGACAAAGACAAGACAAAGACAAGACAAAGACAAGACAAAGACAAGACAAAGACAAGACAAAGACAAGACAAAGACAAGACAAAGACAAGACAAAGACAAGACAAAGACAAGACAAAGACAAGACAAAGACAAGACAAAGACAAGACAAAGACAAGACAAAGACAAGACAAAGACAAGACAAAGACAAGACAAAGACAAGACAAAGACAAGACAAAGACAAGACAAAGACAAGACAAAGACAAGACAAAGACAAGACAAAGACAAGACAAGACAAGACAAGACAAAGACAAGACAAGACAAGACAAAGACAAGACAAAGACAAGACAAAGACAAGACAAAGACAAGACAAAGACAAGACAAAGACAAGACAAGACAAGACAAAGACAAGACAAAGACAAGACAAAGACAAGACAAAGACAAGACAAAGACAAGACAAAGACAAGACAAAGACAAGACAAAGACAAGACAAAGACAAGACAAAGACAAGACAAAGACAAGACAAAGACAAGACAAAGACAAGACAAAGACAAGACAAAGACAAGACAAAGACAAGACAAAGACAAGACAAAGACAAGACAAAGACAAGACAAAGACAAGACAAAGACAAGACAAAGACAAGACAAAGACAAGACAAAGACAAGACAAAGACAGACAAACAAGACAAAGACAAGACAAAGACAAGACAAAGACAAGACAAAGACAAGACAAAGACAAGACAAAGACAAGACAAAGACAAGACAAAGACAAGACAAAGACAAGACAAAGACAAGACAAAGACAAGACAAAGACAAGACAAAGACAAGACAAAGACAAGACAAAGACAAGACAAAGACAAGACAAAGACAAGACAAAGACAAGACAAAGACAAGACAAAGACAAGACAAAGACAAGACAAAGACAAGACAAAGACAAGACAAAGACAAGACAAAGACAAGACAAAGACAAGACAAAGACAAGACAAAGACAAGACAAAGACAAGACAAAGACAAGACAAAGACAAGACAAAGACAAGACAAAGACAAGACAAAGACAAGACAAAGACAAGACAAGACAAGACAAAGACAAGACAAAGACAAGACAAAGACAAGACAAAGACAAGACAAAGACAAGACAAAGACAAGACAAAGACAAGACAAAGACAAGACAAAGACAAGACAAAGACAAGACAAAGACAAGACAAAGACAAGACAAAGACAAGACAAAGACAAGACAAAGACAAGACAAAGACAAGACAAAGACAAGACAAAGACAAGACAAAGACAAGACAAAGACAAGACAAAGACAAGACAAAGACAAGACAAAGACAAGACAAAGACAAGACAAAGACAAGACAAAGACAAGACAAAGACAAGACAAAGACAAGACAAAGACAAGACAAAGACAAGACAAAGACAAGACAAAGACAAGACAAAGACAAGACAAAGACAAGACAAAGACAAGACAAAGACAAGACAAAGACAAGACAAAGACAAGACAAAGACAAGACAAAGACAAGACAAAGACAAGACAAAGACAAGACAAAGACAAGACAAAGACAAGACAAAGACAAGACAAAGACAAGACAAAGACAAGACAAAGACAAGACAAAGACAAGACAAAGACAAGACAAAGACAAGACAAAGACAAGACAAAGACAAGACAAAGACAAGACAAAGACAAGACAAAGACAAGACAAAGACAAGACAAAGACAAGACAAAGACAAGACAAAGACAAGACAAAGACAAGACAAAGACAAGACAAAGACAAGACAAAGACAAGACAAAGACAAGACAAAGACAAGACAAAGACAAGACAAAGACAAGACAAAGACAAGACAAAGACAAGACAAAGACAAGACAAAGACAAGACAAAGACAAGACAAAGACAAGACAAAGACAAGACAAAGACAAGACAAAGACAAGACAAAGACAAGACAAAGACAAGACAAAGACAAGACAAAGACAAGACAAAGACAAGACAAAGACAAGACAAAGACAAGACAAAGACAAGACAAAGACAAGACAAAGACAAGACAAAGACAAGACAAAGACAAGACAAAGACAAGACAAAGACAAGACAAAGACAAGACAAAGACAAGACAAAGACAAGACAAAGACAAGACAAAGACAAGACAAAGACAAGACAAAGACAAGACAAAGACAAGACAAAGACAAGACAAAGACAAGACAAAGACAAGACAAAGACAAGACAAAGACAAGACAAAGACAAGACAAAGACAAGACAAAGACAAGACAAAGACAAGACAAAGACAAGACAAAGACAAGACAAAGACAAGACAAAGACAAGACAAAGACAAGACAAAGACAAGACAAAGACAAGACAAAGACAAGACAAAGACAAGACAAAGACAAGACAAAGACAAGACAAAGACAAGACAAAGACAAGACAAAGACAAGACAAAGACAAGACAAAGACAAGACAAAGACAAGACAAAGACAAGACAAAGACAAGACAAAGACAAGACAAAGACAAGACAAAGACAAGACAAAGACAAGACAAAGACAAGACAAAGACAAGACAAAGACAAGACAAAGACAAGACAAAGACAAGACAAAGACAAGACAAAGACAAGACAAAGACAAGACAAAGACAAGACAAAGACAAGACAAAGACAAGACAAAGACAAGACAAAGACAAGACAAAGACAAGACAAAGACAAGACAAAGACAAGACAAAGACAAGACAAAGACAAGACAAAGACAAGACAAAGACAAGACAAAGACAAGACAAAGACAAGACAAAGACAAGACAAAGACAAGACAAAGACAAGACAAAGACAAGACAAAGACAAGACAAAGACAAGACAAAGACAAGACAAAGACAAGACAAAGACAAGACAAAGACAAGACAAAGACAAGACAAAGACAAGACAAAGACAAGACAAAGACAAGACAAAGACAAGACAAAGACAAGACAAAGACAAGACAAAGACAAGACAAAGACAAGACAAAGACAAGACAAAGACAAGACAAAGACAAGACAAAGACAAGACAAAGACAAGACAAAGACAAGACAAAGACAAGACAAAGACAAGACAAAGACAAGACAAAGACAAGACAAAGACAAGACAAAGACAAGACAAAGACAAGACAAAGACAAGACAAAGACAAGACAAAGACAAGACAAAGACAAGACAAAGACAAGACAAAGACAAGACAAAGACAAGACAAAGACAAGACAAAGACAAGACAAAGACAAGACAAAGACAAGACAAAGACAAGACAAAGACAAGACAAAGACAAGACAAAGACAAGACAAAGACAAGACAAAGACAAGACAAAGACAAGACAAAGACAAGACAAAGACAAGACAAAGACAAGACAAAGACAAGACAAAGACAAGACAAAGACAAGACAAAGACAAGACAAAGACAAGACAAAGACAAGACAAAGACAAGACAAAGACAAGACAAAGACAAGACAAAGACAAGACAAAGACAAGACAAAGACAAGACAAAGACAAGACAAAGACAAGACAAAGACAAGACAAAGACAAGACAAAGACAAGACAAAGACAAGACAAAGACAAGACAAAGACAAGACAAAGACAAGACAAAGACAAGACAAAGACAAGACAAAGACAAGACAAAGACAAGACAAAGACAAGACAAAGACAAGACAAAGACAAGACAAAGACAAGACAAAGACAAGACAAAGACAAGACAAAGACAAGACAAAGACAAGACAAAGACAAGACAAAGACAAGACAAAGACAAGACAAAGACAAGACAAAGACAAGACAAAGACAAGACAAAGACAAGACAAAGACAAGACAAAGACAAGACAAAGACAAGACAAAGACAAGACAAAGACAAGACAAAGACAAGACAAAGACAAGACAAAGACAAGACAAAGACAAGACAAAGACAAGACAAAGACAAGACAAAGACAAGACAAAGACAAGACAAAGACAAGACAAAGACAAGACAAAGACAAGACAAAGACAAGACAAAGACAAGACAAAGACAAGACAAAGACAAGACAAAGACAAGACAAAGACAAGACAAAGACAAGACAAAGACAAGACAAAGACAAGACAAAGACAAGACAAAGACAAGACAAAGACAAGACAAAGACAAGACAAAGACAAGACAAAGACAAGACAAAGACAAGACAAAGACAAGACAAAGACAAGACAAAGACAAGACAAAGACAAGACAAAGACAAGACAAAGACAAGACAAAGACAAGACAAAGACAAGACAAAGACAAGACAAAGACAAGACAAAGACAAGACAAAGACAAGACAAAGACAAGACAAAGACAAGACAAAGACAAGACAAAGACAAGACAAAGACAAGACAAAGACAAGACAAAGACAAGACAAAGACAAGACAAAGACAAGACAAAGACAAGACAAAGACAAGACAAAGACAAGACAAAGACAAGACAAAGACAAGACAAAGACAAGACAAAGACAAGACAAAGACAAGACAAAGACAAGACAAAGACAAGACAAAGACAAGACAAAGACAAGACAAAGACAAGACAAAGACAAGACAAAGACAAGACAAAGACAAGACAAAGACAAGACAAAGACAAGACAAAGACAAGACAAAGACAAGACAAAGACAAGACAAAGACAAGACAAAGACAAGACAAAGACAAGACAAAGACAAGACAAAGACAAGACAAAGACAAGACAAAGACAAGACAAAGACAAGACAAAGACAAGACAAAGACAAGACAAAGACAAGACAAAGACAAGACAAAGACAAGACAAAGACAAGACAAAGACAAGACAAAGACAAGACAAAGACAAGACAAAGACAAGACAAAGACAAGACAAAGACAAGACAAAGACAAGACAAAGACAAGACAAAGACAAGACAAAGACAAGACAAAGACAAGACAAAGACAAGACAAAGACAAGACAAAGACAAGACAAAGACAAGACAAAGACAAGACAAAGACAAGACAAAGACAAGACAAAGACAAGACAAAGACAAGACAAAGACAAGACAAAGACAAGACAAAGACAAGACAAAGACAAGACAAAGACAAGACAAAGACAAGACAAAGACAAGACAAAGACAAGACAAAGACAAGACAAAGACAAGACAAAGACAAGACAAAGACAAGACAAAGACAAGACAAAGACAAGACAAAGACAAGACAAAGACAAGACAAAGACAAGACAAAGACAAGACAAAGACAAGACAAAGACAAGACAAAGACAAGACAAAGACAAGACAAAGACAAGACAAAGACAAGACAAAGACAAGACAAAGACAAGACAAAGACAAGACAAAGACAAGACAAAGACAAGACAAAGACAAGACAAAGACAAGACAAAGACAAGACAAAGACAAGACAAAGACAAGACAAAGACAAGACAAAGACAAGACAAAGACAAGACAAAGACAAGACAAAGACAAGACAAAGACAAGACAAAGACAAGACAAAGACAAGACAAAGACAAGACAAAGACAAGACAAAGACAAGACAAAGACAAGACAAAGACAAGACAAAGACAAGACAAAGACAAGACAAAGACAAGACAAAGACAAGACAAAGACAAGACAAAGACAAGACAAAGACAAGACAAAGACAAGACAAAGACAAGACAAAGACAAGACAAAGACAAGACAAAGACAAGACAAAGACAAGACAAAGACAAGACAAAGACAAGACAAAGACAAGACAAAGACAAGACAAAGACAAGACAAAGACAAGACAAAGACAAGACAAAGACAAGACAAAGACAAGACAAAGACAAGACAAAGACAAGACAAAGACAAGACAAAGACAAGACAAAGACAAGACAAAGACAAGACAAAGACAAGACAAAGACAAGACAAAGACAAGACAAAGACAAGACAAAGACAAGACAAAGACAAGACAAAGACAAGACAAAGACAAGACAAAGACAAGACAAAGACAAGACAAAGACAAGACAAAGACAAGACAAAGACAAGACAAAGACAAGACAAAGACAAGACAAAGACAAGACAAAGACAAGACAAAGACAAGACAAAGACAAGACAAAGACAAGACAAAGACAAGACAAAGACAAGACAAAGACAAGACAAAGACAAGACAAAGACAAGACAAAGACAAGACAAAGACAAGACAAAGACAAGACAAAGACAAGACAAAGACAAGACAAAGACAAGACAAAGACAAGACAAAGACAAGACAAAGACAAGACAAAGACAAGACAAAGACAAGACAAAGACAAGACAAAGACAAGACAAAGACAAGACAAAGACAAGACAAAGACAAGACAAAGACAAGACAAAGACAAGACAAAGACAAGACAAAGACAAGACAAAGACAAGACAAAGACAAGACAAAGACAAGACAAAGACAAGACAAAGACAAGACAAAGACAAGACAAAGACAAGACAAAGACAAGACAAAGACAAGACAAAGACAAGACAAAGACAAGACAAAGACAAGACAAAGACAAGACAAAGACAAGACAAAGACAAGACAAAGACAAGACAAAGACAAGACAAAGACAAGACAAAGACAAGACAAAGACAAGACAAAGACAAGACAAAGACAAGACAAAGACAAGACAAAGACAAGACAAAGACAAGACAAAGACAAGACAAAGACAAGACAAAGACAAGACAAAGACAAGACAAAGACAAGACAAAGACAAGACAAAGACAAGACAAAGACAAGACAAAGACAAGACAAAGACAAGACAAAGACAAGACAAAGACAAGACAAAGACAAGACAAAGACAAGACAAAGACAAGACAAAGACAAGACAAAGACAAGACAAAGACAAGACAAAGACAAGACAAAGACAAGACAAAGACAAGACAAAGACAAGACAAAGACAAGACAAAGACAAGACAAAGACAAGACAAAGACAAGACAAAGACAAGACAAAGACAAGACAAAGACAAGACAAAGACAAGACAAAGACAAGACAAAGACAAGACAAAGACAAGACAAAGACAAGACAAAGACAAGACAAAGACAAGACAAAGACAAGACAAAGACAAGACAAAGACAAGACAAAGACAAGACAAAGACAAGACAAAGACAAGACAAAGACAAGACAAAGACAAGACAAAGACAAGACAAAGACAAGACAAAGACAAGACAAAGACAAGACAAAGACAAGACAAAGACAAGACAAAGACAAGACAAAGACAAGACAAAGACAAGACAAAGACAAGACAAAGACAAGACAAAGACAAGACAAAGACAAGACAAAGACAAGACAAAGACAAGACAAAGACAAGACAAAGACAAGACAAAGACAAGACAAAGACAAGACAAAGACAAGACAAAGACAAGACAAAGACAAGACAAAGACAAGACAAAGACAAGACAAAGACAAGACAAAGACAAGACAAAGACAAGACAAAGACAAGACAAAGACAAGACAAAGACAAGACAAAGACAAGACAAAGACAAGACAAAGACAAGACAAAGACAAGACAAAGACAAGACAAAGACAAGACAAAGACAAGACAAAGACAAGACAAAGACAAGACAAAGACAAGACAAAGACAAGACAAAGACAAGACAAAGACAAGACAAAGACAAGACAAAGACAAGACAAAGACAAGACAAAGACAAGACAAAGACAAGACAAAGACAAGACAAAGACAAGACAAAGACAAGACAAAGACAAGACAAAGACAAGACAAAGACAAGACAAAGACAAGACAAAGACAAGACAAAGACAAGACAAAGACAAGACAAAGACAAGACAAAGACAAGACAAAGACAAGACAAAGACAAGACAAAGACAAGACAAAGACAAGACAAAGACAAGACAAAGACAAGACAAAGACAAGACAAAGACAAGACAAAGACAAGACAAAGACAAGACAAAGACAAGACAAAGACAAGACAAAGACAAGACAAAGACAAGACAAAGACAAGACAAAGACAAGACAAAGACAAGACAAAGACAAGACAAAGACAAGACAAAGACAAGACAAAGACAAGACAAAGACAAGACAAAGACAAGACAAAGACAAGACAAAGACAAGACAAAGACAAGACAAAGACAAGACAAAGACAAGACAAAGACAAGACAAAGACAAGACAAAGACAAGACAAAGACAAGACAAAGACAAGACAAAGACAAGACAAAGACAAGACAAAGACAAGACAAAGACAAGACAAAGACAAGACAAAGACAAGACAAAGACAAGACAAAGACAAGACAAAGACAAGACAAAGACAAGACAAAGACAAGACAAAGACAAGACAAAGACAAGACAAAGACAAGACAAAGACAAGACAAAGACAAGACAAAGACAAGACAAAGACAAGACAAAGACAAGACAAAGACAAGACAAAGACAAGACAAAGACAAGACAAAGACAAGACAAAGACAAGACAAAGACAAGACAAAGACAAGACAAAGACAAGACAAAGACAAGACAAAGACAAGACAAAGACAAGACAAAGACAAGACAAAGACAAGACAAAGACAAGACAAAGACAAGACAAAGACAAGACAAAGACAAGACAAAGACAAGACAAAGACAAGACAAAGACAAGACAAAGACAAGACAAAGACAAGACAAAGACAAGACAAAGACAAGACAAAGACAAGACAAAGACAAGACAAAGACAAGACAAAGACAAGACAAAGACAAGACAAAGACAAGACAAAGACAAGACAAAGACAAGACAAAGACAAGACAAAGACAAGACAAAGACAAGACAAAGACAAGACAAAGACAAGACAAAGACAAGACAAAGACAAGACAAAGACAAGACAAAGACAAGACAAAGACAAGACAAAGACAAGACAAAGACAAGACAAAGACAAGACAAAGACAAGACAAAGACAAGACAAAGACAAGACAAAGACAAGACAAAGACAAGACAAAGACAAGACAAAGACAAGACAAAGACAAGACAAAGACAAGACAAAGACAAGACAAAGACAAGACAAAGACAAGACAAAGACAAGACAAAGACAAGACAAAGACAAGACAAAGACAAGACAAAGACAAGACAAAGACAAGACAAAGACAAGACAAAGACAAGACAAAGACAAGACAAAGACAAGACAAAGACAAGACAAAGACAAGACAAAGACAAGACAAAGACAAGACAAAGACAAGACAAAGACAAGACAAAGACAAGACAAAGACAAGACAAAGACAAGACAAAGACAAGACAAAGACAAGACAAAGACAAGACAAAGACAAGACAAAGACAAGACAAAGACAAGACAAAGACAAGACAAAGACAAGACAAAGACAAGACAAAGACAAGACAAAGACAAGACAAAGACAAGACAAAGACAAGACAAAGACAAGACAAAGACAAGACAAAGACAAGACAAAGACAAGACAAAGACAAGACAAAGACAAGACAAAGACAAGACAAAGACAAGACAAAGACAAGACAAAGACAAGACAAAGACAAGACAAAGACAAGACAAAGACAAGACAAAGACAAGACAAAGACAAGACAAAGACAAGACAAAGACAAGACAAAGACAAGACAAAGACAAGACAAAGACAAGACAAAGACAAGACAAAGACAAGACAAAGACAAGACAAAGACAAGACAAAGACAAGACAAAGACAAGACAAAGACAAGACAAAGACAAGACAAAGACAAGACAAAGACAAGACAAAGACAAGACAAAGACAAGACAAAGACAAGACAAAGACAAGACAAAGACAAGACAAAGACAAGACAAAGACAAGACAAAGACAAGACAAAGACAAGACAAAGACAAGACAAAGACAAGACAAAGACAAGACAAAGACAAGACAAAGACAAGACAAAGACAAGACAAAGACAAGACAAAGACAAGACAAAGACAAGACAAAGACAAGACAAAGACAAGACAAAGACAAGACAAAGACAAGACAAAGACAAGACAAAGACAAGACAAAGACAAGACAAAGACAAGACAAAGACAAGACAAAGACAAGACAAAGACAAGACAAAGACAAGACAAAGACAAGACAAAGACAAGACAAAGACAAGACAAAGACAAGACAAAGACAAGACAAAGACAAGACAAAGACAAGACAAAGACAAGACAAAGACAAGACAAAGACAAGACAAAGACAAGACAAAGACAAGACAAAGACAAGACAAAGACAAGACAAAGACAAGACAAAGACAAGACAAAGACAAGACAAAGACAAGACAAAGACAAGACAAAGACAAGACAAAGACAAGACAAAGACAAGACAAAGACAAGACAAAGACAAGACAAAGACAAGACAAAGACAAGACAAAGACAAGACAAAGACAAGACAAAGACAAGACAAAGACAAGACAAAGACAAGACAAAGACAAGACAAAGACAAGACAAAGACAAGACAAAGACAAGACAAAGACAAGACAAAGACAAGACAAAGACAAGACAAAGACAAGACAAAGACAAGACAAAGACAAGACAAAGACAAGACAAAGACAAGACAAAGACAAGACAAAGACAAGACAAAGACAAGACAAAGACAAGACAAAGACAAGACAAAGACAAGACAAAGACAAGACAAAGACAAGACAAAGACAAGACAAAGACAAGACAAAGACAAGACAAAGACAAGACAAAGACAAGACAAAGACAAGACAAAGACAAGACAAAGACAAGACAAAGACAAGACAAAGACAAGACAAAGACAAGACAAAGACAAGACAAAGACAAGACAAAGACAAGACAAAGACAAGACAAAGACAAGACAAAGACAAGACAAAGACAAGACAAAGACAAGACAAAGACAAGACAAAGACAAGACAAAGACAAGACAAAGACAAGACAAAGACAAGACAAAGACAAGACAAAGACAAGACAAAGACAAGACAAAGACAAGACAAAGACAAGACAAAGACAAGACAAAGACAAGACAAAGACAAGACAAAGACAAGACAAAGACAAGACAAAGACAAGACAAAGACAAGACAAAGACAAGACAAAGACAAGACAAAGACAAGACAAAGACAAGACAAAGACAAGACAAAGACAAGACAAAGACAAGACAAAGACAAGACAAAGACAAGACAAAGACAAGACAAAGACAAGACAAAGACAAGACAAAGACAAGACAAAGACAAGACAAAGACAAGACAAAGACAAGACAAAGACAAGACAAAGACAAGACAAAGACAAGACAAAGACAAGACAAAGACAAGACAAAGACAAGACAAAGACAAGACAAAGACAAGACAAAGACAAGACAAAGACAAGACAAAGACAAGACAAAGACAAGACAAAGACAAGACAAAGACAAGACAAAGACAAGACAAAGACAAGACAAAGACAAGACAAAGACAAGACAAAGACAAGACAAAGACAAGACAAAGACAAGACAAAGACAAGACAAAGACAAGACAAAGACAAGACAAAGACAAGACAAAGACAAGACAAAGACAAGACAAAGACAAGACAAAGACA
The DNA here is from genome assembly GCF_030247195.1 of Topomyia yanbarensis. NCBI lineage: Eukaryota > Metazoa > Arthropoda > Insecta > Diptera > Culicidae > Topomyia > Topomyia yanbarensis. The sequence goes on along the minus strand of NC_080670.1, from coordinate 102,381,553 downwards.
AGACAAAGACAAGACAAAGACAAGACAAAGACAAGACAAAGACAAGACAAAGACAAGACAAAGACAAGACAAAGACAAGACAAAGACAAGACAAAGACAAGACAAAGACAAGACAAAGACAAGACAAAGACAAGACAAAGACAAGACAAAGACAAGACAAAGACAAGACAAAGACAAGACAAAGACAAGACAAAGACAAGACAAAGACAAGACAAAGACAAGACAAAGACAAGACAAAGACAAGACAAAGACAAGACAAAGACAAGACAAAGACAAGACAAAGACAAGACAAAGACAAGACAAAGACAAGACAAAGACAAGACAAAGACAAGACAAAGACAAGACAAAGACAAGACAAAGACAAGACAAAGACAAGACAAAGACAAGACAAAGACAAGACAAAGACAAGACAAAGACAAGACAAAGACAAGACAAAGACAAGACAAAGACAAGACAAAGACAAGACAAAGACAAGACAAAGACAAGACAAAGACAAGACAAAGACAAGACAAAGACAAGACAAAGACAAGACAAAGACAAGACAAAGACAAGACAAAGACAAGACAAAGACAAGACAAAGACAAGACAAAGACAAGACAAAGACAAGACAAAGACAAGACAAAGACAAGACAAAGACAAGACAAAGACAAGACAAAGACAAGACAAAGACAAGACAAAGACAAGACAAAGACAAGACAAAGACAAGACAAAGACAAGACAAAGACAAGACAAAGACAAGACAAAGACAAGACAAAGACAAGACAAAGACAAGACAAAGACAAGACAAAGACAAGACAAAGACAAGACAAAGACAAGACAAAGACAAGACAAAGACAAGACAAAGACAAGACAAAGACAAGACAAAGACAAGACAAAGACAAGACAAAGACAAGACAAAGACAAGACAAAGACAAGACAAAGACAAGACAAAGACAAGACAAAGACAAGACAAAGACAAGACAAAGACAAGACAAAGACAAGACAAAGACAAGACAAAGACAAGACAAAGACAAGACAAAGACAAGACAAAGACAAGACAAAGACAAGACAAAGACAAGACAAAGACAAGACAAAGACAAGACAAAGACAAGACAAAGACAAGACAAAGACAAGACAAAGACAAGACAAAGACAAGACAAAGACAAGACAAAGACAAGACAAAGACAAGACAAAGACAAGACAAAGACAAGACAAAGACAAGACAAAGACAAGACAAAGACAAGACAAAGACAAGACAAAGACAAGACAAAGACAAGACAAAGACAAGACAAAGACAAGACAAAGACAAGACAAAGACAAGACAAAGACAAGACAAAGACAAGACAAAGACAAGACAAAGACAAGACAAAGACAAGACAAAGACAAGACAAAGACAAGACAAAGACAAGACAAAGACAAGACAAAGACAAGACAAAGACAAGACAAAGACAAGACAAAGACAAGACAAAGACAAGACAAAGACAAGACAAAGACAAGACAAAGACAAGACAAAGACAAGACAAAGACAAGACAAAGACAAGACAAAGACAAGACAAAGACAAGACAAAGACAAGACAAAGACAAGACAAAGACAAGACAAAGACAAGACAAAGACAAGACAAAGACAAGACAAAGACAAGACAAAGACAAGACAAAGACAAGACAAAGACAAGACAAAGACAAGACAAAGACAAGACAAAGACAAGACAAAGACAAGACAAAGACAAGACAAAGACAAGACAAAGACAAGACAAAGACAAGACAAAGACAAGACAAAGACAAGACAAAGACAAGACAAAGACAAGACAAAGACAAGACAAAGACAAGACAAAGACAAGACAAAGACAAGACAAAGACAAGACAAAGACAAGACAAAGACAAGACAAAGACAAGACAAAGACAAGACAAAGACAAGACAAAGACAAGACAAAGACAAGACAAAGACAAGACAAAGACAAGACAAAGACAAGACAAAGACAAGACAAAGACAAGACAAAGACAAGACAAAGACAAGACAAAGACAAGACAAAGACAAGACAAAGACAAGACAAAGACAAGACAAAGACAAGACAAAGACAAGACAAAGACAAGACAAAGACAAGACAAAGACAAGACAAAGACAAGACAAAGACAAGACAAAGACAAGACAAAGACAAGACAAAGACAAGACAAAGACAAGACAAAGACAAGACAAAGACAAGACAAAGACAAGACAAAGACAAGACAAAGACAAGACAAAGACAAGACAAAGACAAGACAAAGACAAGACAAAGACAAGACAAAGACAAGACAAAGACAAGACAAAGACAAGACAAAGACAAGACAAAGACAAGACAAAGACAAGACAAAGACAAGACAAAGACAAGACAAAGACAAGACAAAGACAAGACAAAGACAAGACAAAGACAAGACAAAGACAAGACAAAGACAAGACAAAGACAAGACAAAGACAAGACAAAGACAAGACAAAGACAAGACAAAGACAAGACAAAGACAAGACAAAGACAAGACAAAGACAAGACAAAGACAAGACAAAGACAAGACAAAGACAAGACAAAGACAAGACAAAGACAAGACAAAGACAAGACAAAGACAAGACAAAGACAAGACAAAGACAAGACAAAGACAAGACAAAGACAAGACAAAGACAAGACAAAGACAAGACAAAGACAAGACAAAGACAAGACAAAGACAAGACAAAGACAAGACAAAGACAAGACAAAGACAAGACAAAGACAAGACAAAGACAAGACAAAGACAAGACAAAGACAAGACAAAGACAAGACAAAGACAAGACAAAGACAAGACAAAGACAAGACAAAGACAAGACAAAGACAAGACAAAGACAAGACAAAGACAAGACAAAGACAAGACAAAGACAAGACAAAGACAAGACAAAGACAAGACAAAGACAAGACAAAGACAAGACAAAGACAAGACAAAGACAAGACAAAGACAAGACAAAGACAAGACAAAGACAAGACAAAGACAAGACAAAGACAAGACAAAGACAAGACAAAGACAAGACAAAGACAAGACAAAGACAAGACAAAGACAAGACAAAGACAAGACAAAGACAAGACAAAGACAAGACAAAGACAAGACAAAGACAAGACAAAGACAAGACAAAGACAAGACAAAGACAAGACAAAGACAAGACAAAGACAAGACAAAGACAAGACAAAGACAAGACAAAGACAAGACAAAGACAAGACAAAGACAAGACAAAGACAAGACAAAGACAAGACAAAGACAAGACAAAGACAAGACAAAGACAAGACAAAGACAAGACAAAGACAAGACAAAGACAAGACAAAGACAAGACAAAGACAAGACAAAGACAAGACAAAGACAAGACAAAGACAAGACAAAGACAAGACAAAGACAAGACAAAGACAAGACAAAGACAAGACAAAGACAAGACAAAGACAAGACAAAGACAAGACAAAGACAAGACAAAGACAAGACAAAGACAAGACAAAGACAAGACAAAGACAAGACAAAGACAAGACAAAGACAAGACAAAGACAAGACAAAGACAAGACAAAGACAAGACAAAGACAAGACAAAGACAAGACAAAGACAAGACAAAGACAAGACAAAGACAAGACAAAGACAAGACAAAGACAAGACAAAGACAAGACAAAGACAAGACAAAGACAAGACAAAGACAAGACAAAGACAAGACAAAGACAAGACAAAGACAAGACAAAGACAAGACAAAGACAAGACAAAGACAAGACAAAGACAAGACAAAGACAAGACAAAGACAAGACAAAGACAAGACAAAGACAAGACAAAGACAAGACAAAGACAAGACAAAGACAAGACAAAGACAAGACAAAGACAAGACAAAGACAAGACAAAGACAAGACAAAGACAAGACAAAGACAAGACAAAGACAAGACAAAGACAAGACAAAGACAAGACAAAGACAAGACAAAGACAAGACAAAGACAAGACAAAGACAAGACAAAGACAAGACAAAGACAAGACAAAGACAAGACAAAGACAAGACAAAGACAAGACAAAGACAAGACAAAGACAAGACAAAGACAAGACAAAGACAAGACAAAGACAAGACAAAGACAAGACAAAGACAAGACAAAGACAAGACAAAGACAAGACAAAGACAAGACAAAGACAAGACAAAGACAAGACAAAGACAAGACAAAGACAAGACAAAGACAAGACAAAGACAAGACAAAGACAAGACAAAGACAAGACAAAGACAAGACAAAGACAAGACAAAGACAAGACAAAGACAAGACAAAGACAAGACAAAGACAAGACAAAGACAAGACAAAGACAAGACAAAGACAAGACAAAGACAAGACAAAGACAAGACAAAGACAAGACAAAGACAAGACAAAGACAAGACAAAGACAAGACAAAGACAAGACAAAGACAAGACAAAGACAAGACAAAGACAAGACAAAGACAAGACAAAGACAAGACAAAGACAAGACAAAGACAAGACAAAGACAAGACAAAGACAAGACAAAGACAAGACAAAGACAAGACAAAGACAAGACAAAGACAAGACAAAGACAAGACAAAGACAAGACAAAGACAAGACAAAGACAAGACAAAGACAAGACAAAGACAAGACAAAGACAAGACAAAGACAAGACAAAGACAAGACAAAGACAAGACAAAGACAAGACAAAGACAAGACAAAGACAAGACAAAGACAAGACAAAGACAAGACAAAGACAAGACAAAGACAAGACAAAGACAAGACAAAGACAAGACAAAGACAAGACAAAGACAAGACAAAGACAAGACAAAGACAAGACAAAGACAAGACAAAGACAAGACAAAGACAAGACAAAGACAAGACAAAGACAAGACAAAGACAAGACAAAGACAAGACAAAGACAAGACAAAGACAAGACAAAGACAAGACAAAGACAAGACAAAGACAAGACAAAGACAAGACAAAGACAAGACAAAGACAAGACAAAGACAAGACAAAGACAAGACAAAGACAAGACAAAGACAAGACAAAGACAAGACAAAGACAAGACAAAGACAAGACAAAGACAAGACAAAGACAAGACAAAGACAAGACAAAGACAAGACAAAGACAAGACAAAGACAAGACAAAGACAAGACAAAGACAAGACAAAGACAAGACAAAGACAAGACAAAGACAAGGTTTTTTTTCATATATCGAATCGTTTCCGAGTTATCGGTGATTGAAAAATGTTCAATTTATTAAACTTCAAAAGTTCAAAAACTAATAATTTGAAAAAAAACCTGTTTTAATCCACCTAGCGGTGCAATTGTGCCTTTCTCATTTCTCTAAACTATGGCACGGAGGCTTTTTATGTTCAACATAATTGTGGAAATGTCCATTACATTCTTAGTACACTTTGCACTTATACACAATGGCATGCCAGCCACGAACTTGATGAGCTACGTGTCGACGGTGAAACACTTGAAACAAAAAAATATCATACTTCATTAGCCTAATCAGCATTAGATCAATGTTATCTGCTTGCTAACTCATTTTGTCATGCGGGGATGGGTATGTGAGGAGGGCGAAAGTCCCATGAACGAACGACTCCCCAGCTTAAATTGGTATGCTTTGTAATATAGTGGTGGTTTAAAGATGATGGGGTTGAAAGGGAGGGGTATGAGGTGGTGGTCTGAGGGGTGATTTAAGGAGATTTTTAAAGGAGGGGAGTGAACAGTAGAGGGGGGGTGTAACCCCTCTCCGTAAACCATCAACTACGCCCCTGTTAAAATCCAGAAACCTTATGCGAGTCGAAAAAAAAATTATTAGGTTGATTTTTTTCAGAGTGATTGCATAACCTTTCTATATGAGAAAGGCAAAAATGTGCAAAATTCAAAATAGTGAATCTTCGTCAAATTTTTTTCGTGTTTGCATCAAATCTCGACGTTTTATGCACCTTGAATACATTTAGCATCAAAAATAAAAATTCTATTTTTAATTTTTCCTATAGTTTTTATGAGAAATTTCTGTGTGGCCGCACACTGAAACCCGTAATTCCGGAACCAGAATTCCGATCGATCCAAAATTCTATAGCAGCCGATAGGAAGGTTGCACCTTTCATTTGAGACTAAGTTTGGGCAAATCGGTCCAGCCATCTCTGAGAAAAATGAGTGACATTATTTGACACATACGCACATACATACACACACACACATACAGACTTTTTCCGATCTCGACGAACTGAGTCGAATGGGATATGACACTCGGCCCTCCGGGCCGGGATTAGGTTGACGTTTTTCAGAGTGATTGCATAACCTTTCTATATGAGAAAGGCAAAAATGTGCAAAATCCAAAAAAGTGAATCTTCGTCAAATTTTTTTCGTGTTTGCATCAAATCTCGACGTTTTATGCACCTTGAATACATTTAGCATCAAAAATAAAAATTCTATTTTTAATTTTTCCTATAGTTTTTATGAGAAATTTCTGTGTGGCCGCACTCTGAAACCCGTAATTCCGGAACCAGAATTCCGATCGATCCAAAATTCTATAGCAGCCGATGGGAAGGTTGCACCTTTCATTTGAGACTAAGTTTGGGCAAATCGGTCCAGCCATCTCTGAGAAAAATGAGTGACATTATTTGACACATACGCACATACATACATACACACACACACATACACACACATACACACACATACATACACACATACACACAGGTATAGGTTGGCGCAGCGAATGGCAACCGCGTAAGGGGTAAACCCAGCCACCCCGAAGCAAGACAGAAGAGTGAGTGTATAGGCGTATAAGTGGACTGCCTCATGCCAAGACGGGAGGGTCGTAGCGTAGTATGTTGGAACTAAGCTATCGATGCCTCATGGCGTGGCAGAGGAGTGAAAGGGTGAGCATCCAAGTCAGTCTCACACTGCATGTTAAGGGTGAGCATAAAAGTCAGCCTCACAGGTTGGTAGAGGCTAGCACAAAAGTCAGTCTAGCAAGGAATGAAAAAGGTGAGCACACAAGTCAGCCTCGCATGGTATGTCAGAAGTGGGGCCTAAGAAAAATGTCCCACATGGGATGCCAGAGGGAGTGACAAAGGTACAATAGAGTGGCACGATTGAGAGTGAATCAGGTGATAGGGTGAGCACCCAAGTCAGCCTCACATGGATGGGTAGGGCGAGCACAAAAGTAAGCCTAGCAAGGAATGAGTAAGGTGAGCACACAAGTCAGCCTCGCATGGAACGTAAAAGGTGAGCACAAAAGTCAGCCTCATGTGGGAGTGTTTGAGAGTGAATCAAAGTGTGATTGAGAGAGCACCCAAGTAAGCCTCATACAGGATGTATGATCGCGTGAGTGAGAGTGAATGAGTACATTTAGTACAGCCATCCCCCCAGAAGTAATACCGAGAGGTAGTTCCTGGGAGGAATGATGGCGGAGCCCAATGGAGTTTAGTCGGTATTAATGGCTGGTCACCATTCGAGTCCGACACGCCCCCAGTGCACCCCGTGTGGTAGATTGGACCCTACCGTTAGCACGTGTACTGGGCTAGGACATAAAGGTCTTCTCCATTGTAAAAAAAAAAAAAAACACATACACACATACGGACTTTTTCCGATCTCGACGAACTGAGTCGAATGGGATATGACACTCGGCCCTCCGGGCCGGGATTAGGTTGACGTTTTTCAGAGTGATTGCATAACCTTTCTATATGAGAAAGGCAAAAATGTGCAAAATCCAAAAAAGTGAATCTTTGTCAAAATTTTTTTCGTGTTTGCATCAAATCTCGACGTTTTATGCACCTTGAATACATTTAGCATCAAAAATAAAAATTCTATTTTTAATTTTTCCTATAGTTTTTATGAGAAATTTCTGTGTGGCCGCACTCTGAAACCCGTAATTCCGGAACCAGAATTCCGATCGATCCAAAATTCTATAGCAGCCGATGGGAAGGTTGCACCTTTCATTTGAGACTAAGTTTGGGCAAATCGGTCCAGCCATCTCTGAGAAAAATGAGTGACATTATTTGACACATACGCACATACATACACACACATACACACACATACACACATACATACACACACATACAGACTTTTTCCGATCTCGACGAACTGAGTCGAATGGGATATGACACTCGGCCCTCCGGGCCGGGATTAGGTTGACGTTTTTCAGAGTGATTGCATAACCTTTCTATATGAGAAAGGCAAAAATATCATGTTCAGCAAAAACAAAAAATACGTGTCAAATATTTCAGGCTAAAGAATGCAAGAAAAAAATTTGGAAGGAATCAAAATTTGGTTGTAAACCTGACGTGGAATGACCCATATAGCTTTTATCCACTCATAACTATCTGATAGCATGGTTGGATGGATAAAGTATTGATTAGTAATCCGCCCGTGAGAGGCTCATTTTTCAATACCAGCAGTCTTTTTTTATCGAACGCATATTGGTCACCAATTCACATACATCGCTAATACATAGGCAAAATTCGTTTTTTTTCTGTTTCTTGCATTACACACAAGGAAGCATCTTGCAGTTTTTGCACATTACCAGAACGCTTGCAATTATCGCTCGTATTTACTGCATTTATGTAAGCGATTCTTACCGGGTACTTTTTGGGTGCACTTTCCGAAACGTTACCCCTGTTATCAACCATATCGAGTTTCTGTCTCAACTCCACGCAATCCCAAAAAATACACCTTCCGCAAATGTTGAAATGTATGCATGTCTTCGGCGAGCAAGTCCATGACTTATAGACAATCAACCCATTCAAACATAGCCTCCCATTCAAAAAACCGTCTCTAATCCATACTTCCACACATCTCTCCAGAAAAGAGCTCGTAACAATTCAGTCAGTTATTCTATTTTACATTGATGTAATTTGACAACTATGGGATCTCGACAAAGAGACAAGCCACAAGACTCCCCTCCCACAACTTTCCAAAAGTCCCCACGATGCCCAAAACAACAGATCCTCAATGTAGTGATCAGACAATACTTCTCCAAAAATATTCCGTACAACATTTAATCAAACCAGTCAGCATCAATCAACTTTTGTTCCAATCCATTTTTTTTGGTTTGGGGGGGGGGGGGCACTCCCAAAACCTCCCCTTGGCTACGTCACTGTTTTGGACAGGCGAAAAATATAACTTTTGGTGAAACCCTGTTGCTGTTCCAGGCAACTCGGGCGACTCACTATCGATCTGTCGTACTCTGTGGCCTCACATACACAATCAAAAACATTTGTGCTGATGCTGACGTTCACCCACCTCTGACGAACTTTTGGCAACAGGTAAATAAATCGTTTACACCGGATATTTTGGGAATTTGGATGCAAACAAACGACTCCAATGCCACGAGGGAGGCGGTAGCTCAAAATGCGAGATCTGTGTCCGTGAAATAAATCACAATATGTGCACTAGGGTGGGGCAATATGACCGTTTTTTCAGCACAGCACTTTTTTGGTTCCATTTGGGGTCCCAAACAACTGTGCAAAATTTGGGGTCGATTGGATTTGACCCGGCGTAGCGCATTGCGTTTGAAATTTGTATGGAAATTAGTATGGGAAAACCTACCTTTTTGCATTTTCAATTTTACACACTACAATTCTTCCTGCAGTATACCGACAATTAGATAGAAGTGTAGTCCAGGATATGCTGAACAACTTTGCCGAAGGATGCATGGTGCTAGAATGCCTCTACAACAAGTTATAGCCGTTCAAAGTTCGAAAGATCGAATGAATTGCCAAAAATCTTTTTTTGCCAACACTGCGGGTGTACCAATGATATTGCATATAGAATACCAAAATAACATTATATACTTTAGATTTACCACATTGGTATGCTTGGATGAATTCTTAAAAAGCCTTAGCTCAATTTCATTAGCATATGTAGTTTCGCAATAGGGTGTAGTGAGGGGAGAGGGAGGGAGGAGACTTTTAAATAGGGAAATTTGAACTGAAATAACTGAAATCTTATCCAGTTGGAATGTTCAGATAAATTATTTTACAACATTTACACAATCCACAAGAGCCCCAGTTCAACAACAATTTTTACTTCAGATGATCGAACAACATCGAAAAGAGCATCCTATCAAATCATAGTGCGTATTAAACTAAAATATAATCAATGCATTCCTCTGACATATCAACTCAACATCAGTTGATTCAGTCTGCAACTTTACTTCCATTGATATAAAGTCAATGCAGAGGGATACAGTATGTTTCGTTTCATCATTACTATTACGCATTGGATATTGTGCAAATGTTTTAAAATAATTCATCTGAACATTTCAACTCGACAAAATTTCAGTTATTTCAGTTAGAATTTCTATATGCTGAAGCCTCCCCCCACCTTCCCCCTCACTACACCCTATTGCGAAACTAGCTATGCCCATGAAATTGAGCTAAGGCTTTTGAATAATTCATCCAAACATTCCAAGGTGGTAAATCTAAAGTATATGATGTTATTTCGGTATGCTACATGAAATATCATTGGTACACCCGCAGTGTTGGCAAAAAAAGATTTTTGGCAATTCATTCGATCTATCGAACTTTGAACAGCTATAACTTGTTGTAGAGACTTTCTAGCACCATGCATTCTTCGGCAAAGTTGTTCAGCATATCCTGGACTACACTTCTATCTAATTGTTGGTATACTGCACGAAGAATTGTAGTATGTAAAATTGAAAATGCAAAAAAGTAGGTTTTCCCATACTAATTTCCATACAAATTTCAAACGCAATGCGCTACGCCGGGTCAAATCCAATCGACCCCAAATTTTGCAGTTGTTTGGGACTCCAAATGGAACCAAAAAAGTGCTGTGCTCGGTTGATTAGGTTATGATTACGTTTTTCCATATAACAATGCCCCACCCTAATGTGCACGTTTAAAATAAAGTACACATTAAAGGACCATTCATAAATTTCGTAACGTGAAAATTGCCCAAAATTTACTCCCCTCTCCCCCCAAAATGTCACAAATTTCTCTATACCCCCTCCCTTATTACGTAACAAATCACGAGAATTTTTTTTTCTTCAGTAAAAGCATGTTACGTAACGATCTAGCTTACTCCCCCTCCCCCATATGTCACAACATGTCACAATATGTCGTACCCCCTCCCCCCTAAAAGCGTTACGTAATTTACAAATGGCTCCTAATGAGTATCAGGAGCATCCAGTTTCTAGTTCAATTCCAGCTGTCACAAATTGAGAACTTTTTGAATAAGAAAATGGGTAAAATATTACCCATCTCATTCTTGTGATTTGACTAGAAAAATGGGTAAAATATTACTCATAAATGGTTGAAAATTACTTTGTTATACTTAGAGTGAACTGGTAAATTAGAAGGAATTATTAAATTTAAAAGATTAGAAATATCGGATTGAATTCTAATGTCGAAAATTTCATTTTATCGTGAGTTGGTGTACGTATACGTAATACGTTCGTTTGTAATAAATTAGTTAATTTTTTCCTGAGTATCATTATTAAGAGTGCTCCAATCCATTGTTCTCGTCAACCAACTGTAATCCTAAAACAAGATATGACAATAGAGAATTTTCCAGCTCCTGATTGGTTGATTCTGACTTTTTGCACCGTACGCAATGTTACTGCAGGGATAGCGAAATGATGTTTGGCAGTATTGCTATATTTATAGGAAAATAATGTAATTACTTTTGACAATTAATATTATTATCGTTAAAAGAGTAAAAATGAATAAATGAAGCAGAAATTTTTCGACAAAGTAGAACAAGTATCTACCACACGTTTGCCGTATACGTGATTAATTAATTTAAACAAAAATAAGACAGAAACCAAACCGTAATATAAAATGTGCCAGAAAATGGTTTCATCAAACCTTACTAAACAACCATGACATGGAAAAACGGTGCCGGATTCAAGATACAAACTATTGCAGGCATAAAATAAATCCCTTTCCATTTTAAATAATAGCAACACTGTTCGGAAGATTACGGCAGGGTGGAAATCTGCGGAAAAGAAGAATTTCGAATGAAAAATAAGAAGCCGATTGCGGCGAGATGGACCGTGAACGGTCTTAGCCGTCAAGCTCACTTGACACAGCAAAGGAAAAAAAGAAGACGATTGTCACGTCTTGTCTTAGCTGTAATCAAAATAACCCAGTCAAAAAGGGCAAGTTGCTGGCTAACGGGGGGCTATTTACCAACTCATATGCGCTAATTGCCCTTCAATTTGCAAATTGCTGGTAATTAGGAGGCTATTTCGAATGCAACATTTGGGCGATTTGCCGCCGTCATTTTTTGGCCGCTCTACTTGCCCTTAAATCGCCCCCAAATCGCCCACGGCACGCGCCATTTAGTCGCCCTTATTGCCTAATATGTAAAATTACAAAAAAATACTTATTTTCGGATTCTCTATCTACTCACATAAACTTAACAGTATAGTAGGTAATCACCCCCAAACTATAGGAAGAATCAATGGTGAAATTGGTATTGCACACCAAAACTTACCACAATCTGACTTTCATCAAGACAGCAAACGTTTCCTGAGGATTGGAAATGCTCAGTAATGTTCCCGGTATTCAAGAAAGGTGACAAACGCAACATATCGAACTATCGCGGAATCACTTCGCTAGGAGTCGAATCTAAAGTGTTTGAATCAATTATCAACGAGGCGTTATTTTCTGCTTGTCGACACTACATTAGTACATCTCAGCACGGATTTTTCCCAGGACGTTCAGTCGAGACGAATCTCGTCTGCTTTACGTCATTTTGCACGGAACAAATGTCTAAGAAATTGCAGGTGGATACTATTTACACTGATCTAAAGGCAGCTTTTGATAGAATTAATCATGAGATACTGATAACAAAGCTTGATAAGCTAGGGTGTTCTACTAGATTCTGCCATTGGCTTCGATCCTACCTTGTGCACCGTTAAATCGTTGTTCAAATTGGCGATATTGTTTCAGAATCCTTTTTCAACACTTCCGGAGTTCCTCAAGGTAGTACGCTAGGTCCACTACTTTTTTCATTGTTCGTGAACGATGCGGTTTTCGTTCTAAGCCGTGGAGGAAAGCTGTTTTTGCCGACGACTTGAAAATTTTTCTTGTTATACGGAATGAAGCCGATTGCCGTGAGCCACAACATCTTATTGACACCTTTTATAGCTGGTGTGTAAGAAACATGATGGTCCTTAGCGTTGCAAAATGTTTTGTCGTCAGCTATTATCGAACGAGAAATATGCTTACCTTCAACTATAACATCGCAGGAACTCTACTACAACGCGTTGACCACGTGAAGGATCTAGGAGTCATTCTTGATGATAAGCTAACGTATACTCATCACGTCTCAGCGACCATCGACAGAGCCAATCGTTTGCTGGGATTTATTTTCAAAATATCCAACGAATTTCGAGATCCTCTATGCTTCAAGGCTCTTTATTGCTCATTGGTGCGCCCGCAGTTGGAATTTGCAAACGTCGTTTGGCGCCCGTATCAAGCTACGTGGAGCCTTAGGATCGAAGCAGTCCAGCGTAAATTCATACGATATGCGTTACGTGAATTGCCGTGGAACGATCCATTAAACCTGCCACCGTACGAGTACCTTTGTCGTCTTTTAGGACTTAATACATTAACACGCCGGAGACATGCAGCGCAAGCTACCTTCGTGTCAAAGATTCTGCTGGCTGAATATGATGATCCGGAACTACTAGCGCAAATCAACCTCTACGCGCCTACCCGTTCTCTTCGCCCTCGAGCTGCATTCTGAAATGCGCAGCACTAACTACGCTGCCAATAGTCCAATTTTAGCAATGAGTCGTCGCTTCAACGAGTTCGCTGAAATTTTTGACTTCGTCATGAGCTCTTCGCAGTTTCGTCGTCGTGTATTGTCACTATTTTAATTATGTTTAGTTTACCTTAGTTTAGTATAGTTCATTAAGATAAATTGTCAGTTGGACTTTTTTATACAAATACAAATACATTAAGTCAGAGATCTTATTTCACTATATTTAGGTACCGTTCATAAACCACGTAGACCGAAATTTGAGAATTTTCTAGTCTATGACTGATCAAATCAATTTATACCAATTCAAGGTGCTTTCCAACGTTTATGTAGCGAAATACTTCTTTTCAAGGTTATGTATATGTAAAAAGATATATTGCTATAACTAGTTCAAATTTTGGCCGAAGTGAGACCTACACCAGAAATGCAGGATTGCTAAACACTTTTTGAGCCTTACTGGTGCATTCAAAATTGTTAAATTATAAGAAACAATAGGGATCTTTAGGGGTGTGCGGCTTACGGCTTTTTCTGATGCAGATTAGTACTGTAAGTTAATATCTTAATCTCTGTTCTATTTCTAAGCCCGAAACTATTGAAAATTTATTTTTTTTAGTTTGTTTCCATTTATTTTTTTAGTTTGTTTCCATTTATGACAATAACACATCCAAATCCATGCGACTTGCACCAACGTATATGTTGCTTTATCAGATCTACCATAGTTTGAAGATGAAACTTGGGATTGCAAGCTGCTAGCGGATTGAAAAATTACCAGATCAAACTGTGTGGGGTGCTGTTCCGGTTAACAATAAGGCGAACGAGATATTTGCAGAAAAGTCATTTAGTAGGACAACTGTCAGTTTGTTAGCTGAATTTAATTTAGTTTTTTTAAATTTAAAAAGCAGAAAACAATAATTAAAATTTAAAAACAATATGAGTGTACTCGTAAGGACACCCACTATCAATACATATGAAAAACTGACACAATTTTTTCCAAATTAAAGATCCCTATTACAAAATAATACTGTCGATGTGCACTATTATCTAGACTAAAATAATAAACCAAACATGCACCCAAATTTCACTTTTCGTGAAAAAATTTAAATATTTCTAATATAATAAGATAATCTAAATTGCCTTATTTGATTAAAGGAACGAAGCTATTAAAATCTTTCCAAAAATATTTATATTTGTTATGTAATTAATAGCCATATCACCTGAGAGTATTATCGCAAAGTACCAGAGCTTAACTCCGAATATTTTCGAAGATAAATATAGTAGAACCGGTTTGCACAATTTGCGTAGGGTCAAGACGTAAAATTTAACGGGTGTTTAAAGATTTTAAAATCAGTGTTAATCAGGCCCGTGCGCAGAAAATTCTCAAGGGGGGGTTTTGATTTTTGACGTGTTTTTAAAAGAAACGTACAGAAACCCTCAAACTCTGAACATTTTTTCAGAGACCTAGACCTAGTCTTGGAAACCAATCGACTCAGCTCAACAAATTGGGCAAATGTTTGTTATCGAGAACCCAAAAACGTGAACTTAATTCACTAGAGGCCAAACTATCGAATTTATTCACAGGGTATCTTTGTACGAATTGTTCGTCTGAATATTCCCCACAACCTGATAAAAATTAAAATTAACGAAAATTTTGCGTTGATTTCTATTTTGAGCACTTCTAGAGAGGACTGGCAGCACGACAGTGAAAAACTGTTTGTGTTTCATTTCCGGCTTTCGAACCGTTCTTCATGGTGTTCGAGTGGTTCTTGGAGGCGCAGAAAATGCTAGAAATACAAATTAGTGACCTTTCTTGACATTGAAAGTGAAGAAAGAGTATAATATTTTCACATTGTCAAGAAAACATATAACGAAAAAATTATAAAATGTGATGAGCAAATAGACCGCTAGGTTGATTAAGGGGGCATTCTAATGGATGTCGCAGTTTTGGCAATAAATGATTTGAAGGTTTTCATGTGAATGTGTTGGCACAGTGTGGTAAATGTCGGCTGTATTTACTGCGAACAGAAGCTACCAAAAGATACCCCAATAAACATCTTATGATCAAAGAGCCTAACGACCTGTTCAGAGTATAATCCAAACGATATGTGGAATCGTTGGATTATATGGGTTAAAGTTCGTGTATAAATTCATTTATTTATAATTTTCAAGCAACATTCCCAAGTGCTCTGAAAAATGCACATAATGCAATCTGTAAATTATATTTGATCGCCCCTCGGTCCTCTCAATGTAACCATCACATACCCAGTAATGGGTACTATTTGTATATGTTTGAAAATGGGTGATTTTTTAAATACTGAAGTCAGCTGAAAATGGGTACAAATATGTTCATTTTGGAGTACAATTAGAGAAAATTTTGTGAAAAAGACTTTTAATTGTAAATAATGAGAAAAGTTTTTATACAATTTATTAATCTATTTTTTTTACTATTTTTCCAAAATTTCCAACTGTATTTGATAAAATGTCCGCACTTATTTGACTGATCAAAACATTTCTCAATCACTCGTCAGATTCGCTGAAAGTGAATTCCGACATTATTTTTTTTTTCATAAAACGTTTATTTGACACGGCATTTGCAAAAGCTTTTTTACGCCGGGGTTTTTTTACATAACATGTTACAAAAGTTCTTAAGACTATCACGTTATAATAAAAATTCACTTTCTAATGCTAACACTGAGGATAATCATCATTTTGATTATTTTTATTTATACTCTATTTTCTTGAATTTCATTGTAAACCTATTGATAGTTTTTCTGTAATTTTTGTTTTTTTTCTTTATTTATATCGTTTTATCTAACTTAACTAACTGCGAAGAAATCTAAATTGTTTGTGAGTAGCAAGGGAAAAAACTAGAAACATTGTGGGGATAATTATATTTGAATATTTATTGTTTTCAGGAAATGATAAATATGGCCCATGTATGTAAGATCTCGTAAAGCGAGGATATCACGAACAGGAACATAGGGTGGTTTTCTTCTGGCTCGTAAGGAGTCTATTAAGTGGGATCTGGCTTCACGATATTCAGTGCAAGACCAAACAATATGTTCAATGTCTTCGTAACCCTCTCCGCAAGCACATTGATTATCTTCTGCGATCCCAATACGGCGGAGATGCGCATTCAACGTATAATGGTTGGACATTAGCCTAGACATCACACGAATGAAGTTTCGACTTACATCCAACCCTTTGAACCATGCCTTCGTTCATACTTTAGGGATAATTGAGTGCAACCACCGTCCCAGATCTCCATTGTCCCATGATGTTTGCCAACTAGTAAGCGTCCTCTGACGAGAAGCGCTATAAAATTCATTGAAGGCAATAGGTCTTTCATAGATGTCACCGTCCAGTGCTCCTATTTTGGCTAAATTATCCGCTCTCTCATTACCCGGTATGGAGCAATGAGCGGGAATCCACACTAAGGTAAGTTGATAAGATTTATTTGTTAATTTAGTTAAGTATTCTCGTATCTTCTTCAAAAAGAACGGAGCGTGATTGTCAAGCTTTAATGAGCGTAGTGCCTTTATTGTGCTGAGGCTATCTGTGAGAATGAAATAATGGCTCGGAAGTAAAGTATCAATGATTTCCAGACTATAGTGAACTGCTGCTAGTTCAGCTGTGTAAACAGAGGCAGGTTCTGCAAGCTTGAAAGAGATCGAGGTGTTATTGTTGAAAATACCGAAGCCAGTGGCCTCACTGATTCGTGACCCATCAGTGTAGAACATTTTATGGCTGTCAATGTGTTGGTATTTAATTATGAATATTTTAGGGATCTCCAGAGAGCGCAGGTGATTCGGGATTCCACGAATTTCCTCTTGCATGGACGTGTCGAAAAATAAAGTGGAATCGGGAGTATCTAGTATATTAATACATGTCATAACATAACTAGTAGGCGTTATTTCTTGTGACATGTGATTGAAGTACACTGTCATGAATCTGATTTGGGATTGAAGCTCGACAAGTCTTTCAAAATTTTCTATTACCAATGGATTCATAACCTCACATCGTATAAGCAAACGAGAGGAGAGATCCCAGAATCGATCTTTTAAGGGAAGAACTCCCGCTAGTACTTCAAGACTCATCGTATGTGTCGATTGCATGGAACCTAAGGCGATTCGTAAACAACGATACTGTATTCGTTCCAATTTAATAATGTGAGTGTTTGCAGCTGAACGGAAACAGAAGCACCCATATTCCATTACTGAAAGTATCGTTGTTTGATACAATCTTATCACGTCACTTGGATGAGCATCCCACCAAGATCCGGCTATTGTTCGGAGAAAATGTATCCTTTGTTGGCACTTCTTTATCAGATACCTAATGTGGCCTCCCCATGTACCTTTAGAATCGAACCAAATTCCGAGATATTTAAAGGTCATGACTTGGGCTATCGTTCTACCAACCAACTGAAGCTGAAGCTGAGCTGGATCACGCTTCCTTGAAAAAACAACCAACTCTGTTTTTTCCGTAGAGAAATCGATGCCTAGCTTCAATGCCCAACTTGATAAATTATCCAAACTATCTTGCAGTGGTTGTTGTAAATTTATGGCTTTTGGTCCTGTAACAGAAACCACGCCATCATCCGCAAGTTGCCTTAGAGTGCATGGGCTGACAATACAATTATCAATGTCATTCACGTCAAAATTGTAGAGAAGGGGGCTTAAACAAGAACCTTGTGGGAGACCCATGTAACTCATTCTGAATGTTGCCAAATCGCCATATAAAAATGCATGTGCTTTTCTGACAATAAGTTGTATAAATAATTATTTAATATTGGTGAAAGACCACATTGATGTAGTTTCTCTGAGAGAACATCAATGGAAACAGAGTCGAATGCTCCTTTTATGTCTAAGAACACAGATGCCATTTGTTCTTTTTTTGCGTAAGCGAGTTGGATTTCTGACGAAAACCAAACTGGGTATCTGAGAGCAAGCCGTTCGCCTCAACCCAATTGTCGAGACGTCGTAGGATAATTTTTTCCAACAATTTCCTGATGCAGGATAGCATTGCAATCGGTCGATACGAGTTATGGTCGGAGGCTGGTTTTCCCGGTTTTGGAATAGCGATAACTCTCACTTGTCTCCAGTCGTTCGGGACAAGGTTCTGTTCAAGAAGCTTATTGAATAAATTCAACAAGCGTCTTTTTGCTAGGTCAGGCAGATTCTTCACCAAGTTGAATTTAATTCTGTCTGGACCCGAGGAGTGAGAGGAGTGCAATTGAAAATTCCATCATTGTCAAAGGCGAGTCTGTGGAATCGTTACTTGTGGGAGCATCGCGAATGATTTTCTGCACAGGAGCAGAATCTGGACAAACTTTCTTGGCAAAATTAAATATCCAGCGATTCGAAAAATCTTCGCTTTCATTAGTTACGTTTCGATTCCTCATTCTTCTGTCTGTGTTCCAAAGAGTACTCATTGATGTTTCTCTTGACAAGCCATCAACGAAACGTCTCCAATAACTAGACTTTTTGGCACGACGGAGACTGTCAAATTTGTTTTGTAAAATCGAATAATTTTCAAAGTTCGCACGTGTACACCCTTTCCGTTTCATAATTTCTTTGTAAGCAACTTGTTTAGCTTCATATGCATCCGAGCACTCTTTGTCCCACCAGGGATGTTCATTATCATGCCAGGATTGCATTTCGTTTGGGTTTGTTCTGCTGCTTCAATAATCAAACCCGCTAGAAATTCATATTCTTCGGTAGGTGGTAGCTCTTCCGACGAAAAAGAGAAGTGGAAATTAAAGATTGGTATTTTTTCAAATCAATATTTCGTGTCAAGTCATAAGCGACATTGAGATTCCGACAATATATCGGATACCGTATCCCGGTCAAAAAAATGCGGACGAACATGGTCAGCCGATACAGTTTGACGTTTGACTCAACTCGCCTGTGCTAATTTCCCCTAGGAACAAATGCAATTTAAAGGCAATTTCAATACTTAGTCAAATTTTCTGACGGCTTGGTTGTTTTTTTGCGTTTTTCTAACATGGCGGTTTATGTTTGGCTTAAACTTAAAATAGTTTTTTAAACAATTGGCGTGTTCTCGCTTGTATTTTGTTTGTCTAGTGCACTTTATTTAGCCAACGAATGTGGAAAACTGTGGAATCGTGTGTAAGGGGCCGTTCATAAACCACGTAGACTAATACGGGGGACGGGTGTTCTAGCAAAAGTCTACGTTTGTCTACGAGGGGGGAGGGTTTCTTTTTTGTAAAAGTGTACGTAGACCTTTATTTTTTGTTATTCTCGTATTACTAATTATAAATGGGATTTAAAGATAGTTGTATTCAAAATATCGGTCTATTCAGCTAGGTGTATTTATGCAGACACTTCAAAGCTAATACACTATTGCGGTAACTACTCATTAAGCGACCATTCAACCCAGAACCCACGGTTTTTTTTGTACAACCTCACACGTTGTTGTTTCTTGCGTATATTTTGATATAGTTTTGATCTACGAATAATACAAAATGACAGTTCTAAAGATGATCCGATCAGAAATTAACATAAAAAATATATCAAAATAAGATATTATATCATGGAAAAATATATATCTCTGTTTGCTATAAAATATAGCTGGATAGTTGTTAAAATATCAAGTTTTTATACCAAGATATCTTATTATATCTCGGTCTATTTTGATATAAAGTCTTTTTGTTGAGTCTTGGTTTGATATAATAATTATATCACACAGACGGATATTTAAGACAGTTTATATCTAATTGAGGGCAGTAAATATATCTGAAAATATCAGAATTGTATCACATAAATCCAAATTTTTTTTTTCTGTTTTTGATTAATAAATCAAATAATTTCTTGTTGAAGATAATTCTCATTAGTACAATTTGCATTTAATGTCGCTGTTTTACTAATTTTATTGTTATTATTACCGTCGCAGCTACTTGTTAGAAGTTGTTCTAACTTAGAACTCGTAGCGTACTTTTAGAATTTGTTCATTTTTTTCTGGGGCGTTCCTGTTTTGCGCTTTACATCCTTAGTATATTCAAAATGCTTATTCCTATTCTTTCGCATGCTCTACTCTTTTATACTCTTCTTAGCTTGCCTGCAATTTATATACGTTTAGCTTTCATTCCTCCTCAGGGTTTACAGAGTGCTGCTCTTTTGGCTTGTCATATGCCGAAACCGGTCTAATTAAATCTCTAAAGCTACTTGCTGCGTCGTGGGCCTGCAGCGGAACATTTTCTCTGTTGTGTTCTTTAATCAGCGAGTAACTTTACAAAACGTACATTCTCTTATGTATTTACATTCCAACCTATGACAAGACAAGACTACCAGTAATGCGATTTGGAGCCAGTACTTGGGAGGATTCATCTCTGATGGCATCATTATAGCTTCGTAAAACTGTCTTGGAAAGATATTATTTTGTTGTTCTTACTATGTTGAAAGGCAATATGGTTGATATAAATATTATATATTATATGACATCTTTTTTACGTTTTAACGACATTCAATTAGCTAGAGATTACTGGGTAGGGAAAGTTATGAAACTTGGAGCCATAGTACTCGAGTGAGAGCAAGGATGTGAAGTAAACAGATCGGAAAACTAGAAGTGGTAGGGTCATTAGAACAGGCTTAATATCGTACGGGCTTAATTTTTGCCTTCTGTTAATGAGGGTCGAGCTTAGGCAGAATAACTACGAATCACCCGAGTTCACTAACATGTGTCCTGATAAAGGTAGACGTATCTATCTTTACCGTGACAACCGGCATATGACATCATTATTGACAAATCAAAACATGATATAATTTAAATTTTTTTTTTATATAATTTGTTCCAAGCGACATATATCAAAATACTATGATCATATGATATAAATATCAAATCGAACGAAATTTTGATATATTTTTGATATGGTTTTCTGATCGGGGATCGCCCAAAATTCCTCTCGACGGAAGATTTTGACTGTGAAATCATCTGAGACACCACTAGTTAGCAGATATGCATGGACCATTAAATGCATGAACCATAAAAAGTTAAAAAATGGTCAAAGTTAAGCAATAAAACCACCATTATAACAACAAAACACCCGATTTTTAACAATAAGTGGAT
Source organism: Topomyia yanbarensis (assembly GCF_030247195.1). Classification (NCBI taxonomy): domain Eukaryota; kingdom Metazoa; phylum Arthropoda; class Insecta; order Diptera; family Culicidae; genus Topomyia; species Topomyia yanbarensis. Next base: position 102,359,776 of record NC_080670.1, on the reverse strand, counting down.
AGATTTTTTTATTTATTGATTTCGGTGGTTACATCAGTAGTGTAGTTAAACTTCTACAACAAAGTGTTTACTCGAGTTAATCAGTTTCTTTTGCAATTATTTACACTAGGCCCGTGCGCAAGGGGGGGGGGGGGGGGATTTTGAATTACTTTTAATAAATTATTAACTTCCTGTTCAGGAAAAAAATATATTGCAAACCACATTTTGGCACATAAAATGTCATTTGAGTTCGGCCACCCTAAAAACAAGTCAATGAAGAAACCCAGGACGATACTTTGCGAGGGTGGCTGGAAAGGGATGTATGTCAAGCTGGACGGCTTCTCTGAAGGATCGGTTCACGTTTCGACAAGCTTCGATATTAGCAGCAGTAGTAAGTAGACAGCAGATGTCGGTCAACGTGCTAGCAACGGCAGCTAAGGAGGAAAAACTCGAAGTTGGAGAAAATCGGGATGTCGTTGTCTAGAGAAATTTTACCGCCGATGATTATTCCGTTGAAGTGGCAGCGAAATGCATCGCGAAAATGGGCATTAAATACCGCTGCCGAGAAGTTCTCAGCGACAGTTAGCAGATAAATAGGAACGACTAGCACCTAGAAGGATAAGAAACCCGGCGAAGGTGATTGTAAACAGATGTAAATTATTATGGTCGACACCTCCGAATCGGCTCAAGTCTCAACAGGTGACGATATTTGCAGAAGACCTGAGCAGGTCAGATTTATCGCAAAGGTTGGACAGCAAGTAAGGAAAAGTAGCTATGGATAAAAACAAGACGATTAACACAAAACATAATAAACAAGAACACAATCCCTACTAGAGCAGTACTTAACGGTTACTCCGAATGGATGAGGATTGCGAGATACAAGAGGTCTAGGTTTAGTCGGTTGGCTTAACAACTACTACAAACCAATCCGAATACACCACGAGCCAGCAGGCAGCACACAGTGGTCGGAAATGCCAAAAACGTGAACTTAATTCACTAGAGGCCAAACCATCGAATCTATTCACAAGGTGTCTTTGGGGGAATTGTTCGTATGAACATTCCTCACAATCTGAAAATTCAATTGAGGCATGGCTTACTATGATTGAACTAGAAAAATTAGCTTTTTATACTGACGAGGTATAAATTTGGTGTATTCGACAAAGTTTTAGAAATGCTCATAATGAAGATATTTGTTTAACAACTTGAACTTGTAGGACTTGAGGTTATCGATTTATAAAGCGTTTTCTAAGGCAACCCCCTTAAATTTAGTTTTTTAATACATATAACTTTTTTCACAGTGACTTTTCGTGCAAACGATGTTCCAGACAAATGTGGAGGTATGAAAACCACATAATATTGTTGAAGACTGTAAAAAAAATTACCTGAAATTGGCGGCGTGCACACCTCTTGTAAAAATACTCATTCGTTTTGGAGTTATTGAAGAATTTTAATTTTTTTTACACCAACTTCAACTGCGTATAAGATACAAAGGTGCAAAACAAAATGGACGAGCACGCACTATTTTCAATGTCCAGACTACGCATAATAAAGGTAAGAAGGCTTGATGCGTGGCACTCTAGAATAGGGTAAGCTCAATTTGTATTTTTTTTCTTACTTTTTCCACATAAAAATCAACGAAACATTTTTTTCCTGTTTTTTGTAAAATTTTGTAATCAATGGTAAAAAATGTTAAAATTTTCAATAACTTTGAAACCAATGAGTATTTTTACTTACAGTCTTCAACAATATTATGTGTTTTAATGCCTCTAACATTTGTTTGGAACATGGTCTGCGTGAAAAATCACAGTGGAAAAAGTTATATCAAAAAAACTAAATTTAAGGGTGTTGTCATAGAAAACGCTTTATAAATCGATAACTTTAAGTCGTACAAGTTCAAGTTGTTCAACAAAATTCTTCATTACGAGCATTTCTAAAACATTATCGAAGACACTAACTTTCTACTAGAGATGGTCGGGTTTCAATTTTTTCGTACCCGAACCCGAGAGCTTGAAAATTGAAAAACCCGAATCGGACCCAAACCCGAACTTTTAACAGCCGAACCTGACCCGAGCCCGAACACTTTAATATTGCAAAACCCGAACTCGAGAATGAAAATTTTGCAAAACCCAAGCCGGACCGAAAATAAAAAATTTAAAAACCCGACCCGAACCAAAAAATTTATAAATTAAGAAAGCCGATATAAACCGGACCTGTTAATAAGAATACACCAAAAATCCCGAAGATTATTAAATTTAAACACCCGAGCTGGATCAAAGGCTCATCCAAAAGAATCATCCAAGGCTCATCCAAATGAATTATAGAATCACTCGAACCTGAAGTAGCACCATACGCGTACAGCTATATGGAATTGGCATTTACATTTACTATTATTCGACGTTGAGTTTGTAATGTTCTGGGAAACTTATAAATCGTCGATATCTTAACCGGAAAGTAGGATAATTCGACACCTAACGCATGGGGAAACACTAGGCATAATGTTGACAGATTCAAACAATTTTGCCAGTCGTATTCAACCAAAATTTCTTATTTGTTATGAAAAACCATTCCTGCAAGAGTAGTATAATTTGCTACCTAATAACAGCCGCAATATTTTTACGATCAATTCCTTAAAATCGTGCATCGGTTATATCTTATTATTTCTCAGTCTATTTTGATATAAAGTCTTTGTTGAGTTTTGGTTTGATATAATAATTATATCACACAGACGGATATTTAAGACAGTTTATATCTAATTGAGGGCAGTAAATATATCTGAAAATATCAGAATTGTATCACAAAAATCCAAATATTTTTTTTCTGTTTTTGATTAATAAATCAAATAATTTCTTGTTGAAGATAATTCTCATTAGTACAATTTGCATTTAATTTCGCTGTGTTACTAATTTTATTGTTATTATTACCGTCGCAGCTACTTGTTAGAAGTTGTTCTAACTTAGAACTCGTAGCGTACTTTTAGAATTTGTTAATTTTTTTTCTGGGGCGTTCCTGTTTTGCGCTTTACATCCTTAGTATATTCAAAATGCTTATTCCTATTCTTTCGCATGCTCTACTCTATTATACTCTTCTTTAATAGCTTGCCTGCAATTTATATACGTTTAGCTTTCATTCCTCCTCAGGGTTTACAGAGTGCTGCTTTTTACATGAAATTCATGTATTTTCATGAAGGAATGAAGATCAAGTGACGGTTCAGCCCGGGGGCAATCTGACAGAAAGGGCTTGTTTCATATATGTACCACTGATTTGATAGTGGCGCTAGTATACCATTACCATATGAGTGGCATTGTTGCTAGATTGTATCTACTTCCCGTAGACTTCTAGTCGCTTGAACCGATATTTTCCGATAAATTTACTTTGACTTGGTTTATTGATTACCATCATGAAAAATAAATCTATGTATGTGTGTGTGTAGTAAAGTAAAATGCATCTGTACCGTGCGGACGTCTTGTTACGCTTGCCTTTACTGTGCCATCGAAATAGTGTATTTTTGAGTTTTGAGAGATTATTGAAGTGAATCATCGCTGTGTATATTGCCTAGACCTGATATAACATTAGAAACTTTTATTAGTGATTTGAATTGATATCTGTTTACCGAGAATACGAAAAGATCTGCTATTTACGATCTTCATCACCTCTACCCGCACTTGTAAACAATAGAGCGAAATACTACTCACGAACAAAGCCGTCCAAACCGCCGCGATGGCTGCAGTAAATGTTCATCGTATATTTCACCGGACGAGGAGAGCATTGTATGTGGTGGTTTTTGCGCAGATCAGTATCACGCAAAATGTGCCGCGTTAACCTATGCTGAAGTATCGAGCTGCAATAAGCATCAGAATATACATTGGATGTGTACACCATGTTCAAAAATTATGAGTGATGTTTCGCATATTCAAGCTTTTCGTGATAAGCGCGAACTACAATCGGATGCTGCTGCTGTAATTCCTACCCACACCCCGTCTATTGGTATTCACACACATTCTCAAACAGAAGAGTGTGATGCGCGGTTTCGTGAGATGTGCGAAATGAAAAAGCAAATTGGTGAAATTCAGCAAGTTTTAACCGAAATATCTCATTCGCGCGCTGGTTTATCTGCAAGAGAGGACTCTCTTTCTGTGGTATCGTCTTCTTTGTCGTCAACGAGGTTGATGCAAGGTACTCGGAATTCTTCTACCTACACTCGTTCCTCTTCTACGACCACCTCAAAATGCTGGTTGTTTTTCACAAGAGTGAAAAATACTGTGACCGAGAAAAATATTGCCGACATGGTTACTGATTCTCTCGGACCTACCGCAATGGTTGTGAAAAATGGTACCTGAATGGAAGGAAACGTCTATGATGTCTTTCATCTCGTTCAAAGTGGGAGTCGGTACTTCACTAAAACGAATCGTATTATGCTCATCAACCTGGCCGCGAGGAATTTGTTTCCGGGAGTTCCACGATGAATTTGGAGTTTGGGACCCGAATGTCGAGCGTTAAATAAATATGACCGTGCAAGACCGTACGATTTTTGTTATCAGTTGTCAATTGTGAGAAGTGTATTATTTTTATTTGTTGTATGTCGAATGTTCTTAGGTTAAGGTGTAATCTGTATGCGCAAGTCGCAAAGATGAAATCAAATAAAAAAAAATAAATCGGATAGATTTTAGACGCGAAACACGTATTGTTGAATAAATCTCTTATGAGTACTCGTTTAAAAAATAAAATTATTTAATTTTTGCGAATCTGAAGAGAAGAAATTTTATTCATTCATAAAAAATACAATATTTGAGCATCAGAAAATATGACGAATTCTAGCGATTCAAAGGTGGTAAAATTTAATACGGTTATATATGTCATCCATTCGTATCACGAAGTAAAGTTAAATACTACAAAAAGAGACTGAGTGTTGTATATAGACGTAAGCATCGACAAGAAATGGTAGGGTGTGATCTTTTCTAAACCCGAATCCGACCCGAACACGAAAATTCAAAATTCGAAAAACCCGAACCTGATTATTATTGAAGTTTTAAATTTCAAAAACCCGGACCCGACCCGAACTCGACCCGAACCCGAGAAATTCAAATTTGAAAACCTGGAACCCGACCCGAACTCGAGAAGTTTAAATTTACAAGCCCCGTTGGGCTCGGGTCAAGTCCGGGTTTCGGGTCCAAAAACCCGAACCCGACTATCTACTTTCTACCTCGTCAGCATAAAAAGTTTTTATTTAGTTTGATCGTAGTAAGTCATGCCTAATTTTAATTTTTATCAGGTTGTGGGGAATATTCATACGAACAATTCGTCCAAAGATACCCTGTGAATAAATTCGATGGTTTGGCCTCTAGTGAATTATGTTCACGTTTTTGGGGTTTGGGGTTCTCGATAACAAACATTTACCCAATTTGTTGAGCTGAGTCGATTGGTTTCCAAGACTAGGTCTAGGTCTCTGAAAAATTGTTT